>NW_028185173.1:2279160-2335597 GCF_003343005.1 Rhea americana
TTTTCCCTCCTACTGTGAACATGCTTGCCTATATATGAAGTTGAGGATACTTAAATAAAAACCAAAGCAAATTAAAAGGGTTATTTTAAAGCTTATTGTTATTTCTGGTAGAAACATTTGTTAAATTTGCAAAAGTTTTCTTCAAGATTCTGTGTCCATGAAAGCTGGAAGAAGGGGGGGGGGGGACCTCAAAACAAAAAACCCCAAACCCTCAAACTGCTCACTTACCTGAGGTGGAAATGGGATGAAAGTGTGTAAAACATTGCAGTATTATCTCACTTGGATATTTTAGTAATGAAAGTTACATGTATACTTAACTGTTACATTTTAGGATTTAAATTTTTGAAACTGCTGCAAATGGCAATCCCCTCCTCAGGGGAGGGGGAAGAAAAAAAAAAAAAAAAGACCCTAAGTTAGTGCCCCGTGCTTTTCCTCCTTTCGTTTAACTTCACTGATGCTTCCCAGGCGGCAACGCAGCGTGGGTTTTCTCCCAGGCTCGGTTTTGCMCTGAGAGCCGCCTCTGTAGCGCGAGTCCTGAAGGCAGATGCGCCTCCCTCTGCATCCTGCCTGGGCACCACTGGGGCCGCAGAGYGTTGTAAGAAGCTGTAGCAACAAATGACCCTGCTCTCCTGGCAGAATTTTAACACCCAAAGYTAATGCAAGTGAAGAGCAACTGTGCTTCTTGGAGGGAGAGGGGGGTGGTCTTCGAGGTTACAGATCTGGTCTAGGAAGGTTAAAATTTCTTTAGATTTTCCCGCTGCATTGCCCCCCCCCCATCATCTTCTGTTGTCYGTGGGGTTTAGATGAGTTGCTACGGACTACAGCTGGTTTAACTTTTATGAGGTTACTGCTTCCTCCAGAAAGCTGGGAGCCCCGTTTGCTTTGGGGGCAGGGGCCGGGAGGGAGCTCCTCCTCCTGCCTCACCTTCCCTCCTCGAACATCAAAGCCCGCGAGTTTGATCCTACTGGCTTAATCCTCCCTTCCTCCCTCCCACCAAGGTTCTGCAAATTTCCTCGTGTTATTCTCCTGGTTATCCGGTGCCTGCGGGGTTTATCAACAAGTTAACTTTTGCCCTCGAGGCGCTCGCTCYGAGGCGATTCCTTGTGCCGGGTGAGGGCATCCGCCGCTGGCGCTGGCGGCGGGACTGTCCCTTGGCCGCCTGCAATTGCCAGTCTCATAAACTCCAGCAGGTAAATGTCTGGAAGGAAGGATAGCACCGCACGAAGGCGGCATAAATCAGTAGAAAATAGTGCCCATAAAAGCATTTCTGGGAGATGGCAGCTTTCAGAGGCTAAGAAACTGTGTCAGTAACTGTAACTCCCGCTGAATAAAGTATGCTCGAGACAGTTCTCTGCTGGAAATCTTTAGGGCGTGGAGGGTGAGCGGGGTCAGCTAGCCAAAATCACCTCAGATTAGTCATTTGCTTTGGGGGGGGGTCGAGGGCAGTGACAATCTTCTAATACCAGGAGGCAGTTCAGCCCGTTAGCAGCTGGCCAAATACAGTGTCGGGTTAGGCCAAACGACAGATAGGGTCCTAACAAGGTGTTCACTGGCAGCCTGTTGAAAAGTTTGCCGTGTAATTGCTCTGTCTTTGGGATTTGGGGAATAGGTTAACTTTGAATAATATTTACTGAAAGCTTCCTTTCCCCCCCCCCCATTTCTTTCTGTAGCCACCTGGCTTACTCTTTTGGGCAAGCTTTTTTATTTTTTGATATGCAAACTTGCTTGTAACATTGATTGTCAACTGCCAGGGTCCTTTTAAGYGAGGAGCCAGGCGGCTGGCAATCACTGCGCTGGCCGCCGTGCCTCCAGCAGGCCCAGCCTCGGAGTGCTGCCGTTGCACTCCCGGCAGCTCCGACAAATATTTCTGAAATGGCAGCTGCACAGACAAGCAAATGAGGGGGGTCTATAAATGGGGGTTTACAGAATTAAGCCAATTATTAGCCATATGGGTACAATCTTGTGCCCCCCTCTTCCAGCCTGGCTAAGAAGCCTTCCACCTCTGGAGCAGACTGCATCTGCCGGGGCTTGGAGTTCTCCAAGCATGCAAGCATTAGGGAAAAAAAATCAGTTAAAGAATGACATTTCTTTCTACTTCTAAAAAAAATGTCTGGAAGAATTTCTTTGCTGAAATGAGACASGAATGCCATTTTTAGGAGTCAGAACCAAGTTCTCCTGTAGGAAGTGGCTCTTACAGTCTGCAGTATAATTATAATGTCGCTGGTCACTTCCCTCCCCCCCCCATGTACAAAAGCCCTGATATAAACCTGCTGTATTGATAGTGATGTAACCTTTTTCTGTAACAGACTTGCTGCAACTTTGATATTCTCCAGGTACTGTGAACCCATCTCTTTTCTCTAATTCAACTTTTTTTTTTCCATCTTGCATGCATTATTCTCAAAGGCTTTACATTAAAGCTGGATCACAGTAAAGATAGGGAATGACTAGGGTGGAGATGAAGAATTAAAATAAGCTAAAGATGAGGAGTTGACTCAACTTAAAWTTGATTTTCACTAATACTTGATTGTTTGTCTTCTGTCTCTGATTTGTACTGCTTTGTGGTTTGCTTTAAAAACAAAAAATCTCTAAAACAAGAGAAAGTTGTTTTAACAAACACTATTTGTTAATACACAATGCATTACTGTAAACGTTAAAGTTGAGAATATCCTAATATCAGTTGTAGGAACATTTACTGTTACTTTCCATCTKGAAATTCTAGAGTAGTAAATAGGAAAGAATTCCAGTTTTCAGGACAATGCATCTTTATCTACTTGCTGTTCTTTTCTCAATCACATTTATAATCAATATTTTTTTATTCTCATGTCATGGGAGAGCAGTTTGTGCAGACTTTGAGTGCCAAATCCACAATTATGGACTATCTTTTATTCTTTTCTACCTCTTTCCCCCCCTCCCCCCTCCAAGGATTTTAAAAACTATGCTGCTGCGTTCTTGCAATGCAGTATTTAAGTAGACTGTTAATTGACATGCACAGTATTGTATGCTTTAGACTGAAAAGAAAAAAAAAGCAATTTGCTTCATTTTGCAGAGTGAATTTTAACTGTTATTAAAGTGAATTTGTAGTTGCATATTTTCCAGTAAAGGTGACAGATTACTTCCAAGCTGGTATTTTCCTTTTGTTAAACAAGGTTCTCAAATAGATCCATTTGCCCACGTATTCTATTCTTGCCAGTTGGCTTTGAAAGCTAGTGCTTGGGCTCATCATTCAGAACCAGCTTCCAAAAAATGAGGTCCCATGCTGTTTCTATCTATTGAGCTGGTAGGGGCTGGAAGGATCTGATCTGAAGCCAAGGCAAAGACTGAATTGATGGAATCATATCTAATAGATCTGCCAAGTACTGCCCAGTCATGAGGTTTCGCTTTCTGGGAAAGAGCACCCAGAAAGGTGGCAGAAYATTTGCAGTGATACTGGCTATCCTGAAATTTCCTTCCCTGAACTTAAAACCAGGCCACCACATAGGAAAARAACTAGCTTTTTAGTTGCAGTCATTTTTATGTTTACTTCCTGTTCCTCTCTGTTGCATAGCTCTTCAYCATTTTCTCCCAAGTTTCAAATAGGTATTTAAAAAGGAAGAAACTTGTTGCTATTTATTAATTAAACATATTTTAACAATATGCAATGTATCATTGCAGAGGCATGCTTGCATCTTCAGTATGTTTACTTCCATTTGGCTCTGYGCATGTTTGTGTGCATGCATGGACACACACACTGACTCTAGTGAATGGCCACCACTCAGTGGGACTAGGTGAAGGCCACTCATCTCTAGGGACAGATTCTTTCTCTTGGAGTTAAACAAAAATATATCAATATCATGCCTCTTTCCTTCCCTCCCCCCTTAAAAAATACTTGACAAGTTTGCTTCAGAATATTTTTTCCCCTTTTCTAGTGACTTTCACTTGTGAAACCCAGGAATCTCAGGTTCTTTGCCCATGTTCAGTTTTTATATAAACTACCAGGAAAGTCTCTGAAACCACGGTGATGATATGCATCTGTGTGTCAGATATCCAATTTGTCACCATCATCTTCTAATATCTGGCAAAGAGTAGGACCTAAATGAAATCCAGTTGACTGGAGCCCAGCTGAGATCTGATAGAGGTGACTTTGATAGATCAAATTGTTGGAGAACTTGCTAGCGTCTGTGTAGATTTAATCTGCTCAGCCACTTTTTAAAGTGGTCCACAGTCTTCAAGTCTTGCTCATCTTTGCAGCTGTTTCAGTGGTCAGAAACAAGAGCGTTTTTTGCTGTTGTCTAGCCAAGACACTGCACGAGGTGGAAACTTGCCTCAATCATCTGTACTAGCAGCTGTTGCAGAGGTCTGTGTGTGTAGGTTCAGATTCAAAAGTGCTGGGAACAGTGTAGCTGCAGAGACTTGGATACCWCTCTTTTTGCTCTGTCTTCCACCTCTTTTCCACTGTCTATGAGACTATATATATAAAAAATAYGTGCTTATTGCTAAGCTGTCACCTTTCCAAAGAGGTGTTTTTATTTCAGTTTGTGTTAGTACACCAGTATGACCCATTCAGCTGCGGTAGCAGCAGTAATCTCCAGAGGATGAAGAACTGGTCATCTGGGTCCAGTCCTTGCTTCAGCTGCTTTAATTAATTCCTCCTGTACACCCCAAAGATAATCTGTAAAATGCCTCAGCTAATGTATAGTGGAATGATGTGGAAAAAGCACACTGCTGTGGCATYTCAGATGCCTATTAAATGTTGAAATTCACAGTGCAGGTAACTATCTGTGGAAATCTGTAGCTCAAATCACAGTGATTTTCACAGTAATAAATCACCAATAAATAATCTCCAGAACACAGAGGGCTATTGTGCCACATGTTAAATACACATTTTTAGAACCACTTCAAAAACAGGTGTCTAAGACTGGCATTCCTACSTGGACGGTCATGTAAGAAGTGTCCAGTTTGGGACGTGTTGCATTGGAATGATAAATACCAATACTGAATTTAGAAGTTGTAGATTTAAATGGTAAGTCACTGTTGCAGAATTAGAGCATTGCAGGCATTGTGTAAACCCACTATGTTGTTTGGAACCCCCCCCAAGCCTGCTGATAAGAGCACCTAGGTCATCACTAACAGCTGAGAAATAACCAGCATTTTGTCCTCCTGAATGAACCGTTCAATAAACTGTTTATCTATGTATATTTTTGGACCAAAATGCCGACCTGTTGTACTTACAGTATAAATAATTGCTCTGAATCATCAGGTGAGTGCTGCTCAGTTATAGTGAGCAAGGAAAATTGCAAAAACGCGAATTAGGGTCCCTGTCCTTAAGTGTATTTCAGTTTGCATTTTGATAGCAGTTTAGAAATGTTATCGCCTGTTTTGTCACAGACATAATTCACATCTTTCTTCAGGCACTGTAAACAAGAGAAATGGTTTAATGGCTCCATAAAAGGCACTCTGTGCTGATAGCTGAGATTAGACCCTTTAGTAATGGATTTTTGTGTGTTGGGGGAAGGGGAGGGCTTGGCGGAGGTAAATGTACTGGAAAAGAATCTTTGAGAGACTCTGATGTATCTGAAGTGCCTGCTGCATTTCTGTGTGTATTGTAAGATAGATTTTAAAGTGTGACAGTATTGGCTTTATCAGTACAGAGGGCTTCTGCTTTTGAAAGTTTACTGAATACTAACTCAGGTCATCTCAATCAGTCTAGCAGCTGGAGACCTGCGTTAACATAATTTTTTTCTTAATTTTTTTCATCTATTTTTTTTTTGCTATCAGAAATCAAGTCCCCTCTGTCAAATGCGTTCAAGAAATCTCTGTAAACTTTTATCACATATTAACAATTTTGTTGTAACTGTAAAAATGAATGAGTCTGTTTACAGAATCAAGTTCAGAGGGTGATTTGAGGACATAAATGTGAAAAGCAAGCCAGAAACATTCAGCAGAAATGTAGAGGGCATGACTTATGTCGACTTCCCTGTTACTTCCTTCTCTCTGCAGATGCACAAAGTCCTTGAACTTAACACACATGGATATAATATCACTTAAAGTCATTTGAGTTCAGTAACACAAGCAAGGTTGCTACTGTCAGTTTATTCTATACCATACATGAAATGCTCATTACCTACAAGGGTCACGTGGTTTCTTTTGGGCAGTGGAGTCAAGATTGCCAGCCATTAACCCACGTCACTGAATTGCTAGTAATATTTCATAGCTTTAAAAATATATTTAAATCACTTCTTCAGAAAATAAAACCAAAATTTACTTTGTTTYGTAGACAGGAATTTGAAGTTTGAAATTTATAAAATAACCTTTTACTTAAAGTAGAAATGACTTGCAGACAATTCCATGCAAAAATCTCTCTCATTTTTTCATCTTAAATAATCGTCTCTTGAATCGAAAAGTATATGAAACCATGGCTTTTATATTTTTTGTAATGTATTTCTGAAGCTTTCGCAAAAGAAGAGATTCAATTCTATCTGTGAAGAGATAGTAAATGTCCTATCTGTCAGCCTAGGAAGTATACTAATTAGTCTCTTCTAAGACAAACCAATTCTTTCTTTAATTTAAGTTTTCTTAAAACAATTGCTATTCATTCAGGTCTTAAGCTGGGAGTTACCTTGAGTGAAATGTTTGGAGATTAGGCTGCTGACAGGTAGCAACCAGAGSAGAGTAGCAGTTTCAAGCCAGGTGTAGTCAGCGCCAGCCTACCTTTAAGCCTGTTTTGCCATGTAGTGAACTCATACAGAATTATTGTTTTGTAGAATTTACGTCCTTAAAAACACTTCAGAAAACAGAATGTTAACACAAGAGTGCACAAGATCGTATTGTGTGTAACATGCAAGCCCCCTTACCGTGCAGATAAACACATCTATAGACAGAGAATATGCATGCAGTAATATATTGCATCTTCATCAATTTGCCACAGATGGTAGCAAGCCTTCGGCTTGCCTTATGTCTGCACGTTGGCTTCAAAGGAGCTACAGGCAGGGTCTGCAAAATGAACAGGTTCTGACACCGATAAGCTGTACTTTCCCCAGTCGTCGAGATGAGGCGTTGAAGACATCCACCTAAATACAGGTTGTAGGATTGTTTGCCTTTCAAGTTTGGAGGTAGTTATCTGTAAGTAATCACTTGGGATGAAATCTTGGCCCTTGGTCACTTCTTAATAAGACCATTATTAAGGCAAAGTGCCTGTTGCTTTAACAGGGTTGAGACTTTATTCTGGGGTTAAGTAAAATGAATTTGCCAGAAGGAAAAAAGAAGTGGTGAGGAGTTGGTTGTTTTAAACATTTTTTTTTGGGAGGATGTGTTAGTAGCTTGGGATTCTACACTAAAATTAGATTATATAAATAAGCATTCTTGCTCTCTTAAAAAAATATGATTAAAAGCATAATATAAAATTCAGCTTAGTAAAACTGTATACTTTAAAGCCTGTTTTAATAGGTGTACTAAAACAAATGTCACTCTAAAATGAACAGTGATGGGTGGAGGTGGCAGTGAGGATACAAGGAACTGTTTTGAAATTTTACTCTTGAAAATAACTGTCATTTTCAACCACATGTATGGTGTGGTTTGAAAGGTCAAATAGCCTTCAAGGATCCTCCCCCTCTGCCCCCCAAAAGCATCAAACCAAAAGAAAATATGGAAAGTATTTTTCTAAGGCTGTCTTTTTTCCTTTCTTCCTCTAAAAGCATACATTGAAGAAGTTACAGATAAAGCTTTTCGTGGTGACTGTGTCAGGGGACTGCCTGAGGAAGGCTTTAAATTTTACAGCTACATTATCTGTTCTGGCCGTAGTTAAGATAAAGATCTAATATAAAATCACTGTGGACCGTAATGCTTTCCTAAATGAAATGAAGGCGTTAACCTACTTGATTTGATACACTTTACCCTAGCTTATAAAGCTGGGAGGAAGGTGAGGTAAACTTTAATTAAAACTACAGCACARATGCCTTCTAGCACTGTGCCTTGTACCTAGCTAGGACTGTACAGTAAGCAAAATAAAACGTACCTCGCAGCCGAGGCAGCAGGCTGGAGCCGTGCTCAGTGAAAGTAATTTAATTAGTGTTGATCATGACTCCAGATGATGGTGATTTGATAAGGAATAATTTAGTACTTAACAGCCTTTTACATGCACCAACTCCATGTGGGAAGGTAAAGCAAATTGCACAAAATGAATGTGCTGCTTTCACTTGTGCCTGTGCCAGTGAGCTGGAAAACTGCCTGTTAGCAGACGTTCAGGCTCTCAGCGCTGTGATGAAATACCCAGCCAGTTCTCCGCACAGCGCTGTGGTGTGGGAGTCTCTGTACTCCCGTTATTTAAAAATAAATAAGGGAAGTAATTTTTCATAACAGATTAACTCTGAGGAAGTAGCAAAGTTTTTTCTTTTTTTTTTTTTAAAAAAAAAAATAGAGCGGCGTGTGGCCTTTGTGCAAATATGTGATACTGGCTTTAAAAAAAGAGTCTTGTTACAGYTGTGGTTTAATTCTCTGACTCGAGTCAAAGAGATCGCTTACCTCTGCGTCGGAGCCACAGCGCTGGAGATGCGGGGCCTGTCGTACGCGTTAAATGCGTTATCTGGCCAAGGCACGTGAAGAGAGGCAGCAGCAAAAGTTCACCAGCAACCTTCCCCCCGCCCCGCCAAAACTACCAGATATCAACCTGCTTTGCAATTACAGTGTAGGGCTAAGTGTGGATGGCATTTTGCCTTGTTAATGAAATTTGACAACCCTTATTCCAGAGGTCTGTACAGGCTTTTATTTTAGTGCAAGTTCAAACAGTTTTATTCAGGAAAAGTTCTTTCCTTGTTTTGATGTTCACCACTTTTCATCTGTGTTTAAGCTACTGCAYGTGAGTATTAGGTGCCTGTTTTTTCTGTCTGCTTTTCCCTCCCATCAAGATGTTTTCAGGTAATTGACTATTACCCACCGAATATGATGGCTGGGTAACAGTCTTAACAGACAAGTTGGGGATTTTTATGTGAAAATACGTGGCAAAATAATGTAGCAATATCTTGCAGATGTTTCAACTAAGAGCTTTAGTATATGCTGTCTTATAGTAGGGTACCAGAGGACCCACTTGTGAAAAAAWTCTCTGTATGTGGCGCAACTGTGGGAAAACCCATGGTGGGAATCCCGAATCAGGGTAGGGCACAAACACATCAGAGTTTACTGGTTCTATTGCTCACTTTTTAGAGTGTTTCATTTGCTTTCCCCTCCCACCACATACATACATATACCTGCACATATGTTAGCATCAGAAAATTTATAGAGTGTAATAAATTCTCTCCTAAGCTCACATGCAAGGGAAGGGACAAGATACTACTTAATGGTGTATAATAATGACCTAATTTTRCACTGAGGTTCTCTAACGGGAACTGCTATGCTATGTGGATTTCCATGCTGGCACGAGGGTCTGTGTCAGGCTAGACCCTCCTATCGTGTTTGGGTGAGAAAATCAAACCTCCCTCAGGAGAGTTAATCCCCAAACTGTAGGCTTCTCGGCATCCTAAAATAGATTTATAGCCTCATTTTATTTAAAACTTGAAGGATGTGTTTTCAAGCTGTTAAGTTAAATATGTCGTCTAGTCTTTTGTCCTCTTCCCCACTTATTCTAGATTTGTCTAGATCAGGTGAAGGAATTAAGACTGCTTTGAATTTTCTTCTGCTTTAATTTTGGTTAAGGCTGACAATGACATCAGGAAAAGGTTGACTGGCGTGAACTAATATGCTGGTTCACCTTACCTTTACCTTTGGCCTTTTTCCAAATCCAGACCAACTTGTGCTTCTAATTAATGCTGTGTTTCTGTCACACTCCGTCTGTTCTTTCTGCCATTTAAAAAAGTATGGCTAAAGTCCTTTCTCTGTTTGTGTCTGCATCACACTTAATGTTGACTTCAGCGAGGCCACAATTTTATCCTGTGAGAAAAAAAATACTGAAGGCAATTCTTGCGTATTTTTTCAGACATTACTTATAACTAAAGGAGCATGTAATCCTCTAATTTCCTAAGTTTGGCTGCATATTTTAATGTATTTTACSGGACAAAAAGATTACCAATCAAATACTTGAGGCTGATACATGAGAAATTAATTTTGGAGTCGTTTGTGTGGCACTCTTTGAAGTGAACTACCACTGCATTTATAGCTAAAAGCTACCTCACTAATACTACTTAGAAACATTTGGTGCCTAGGAAGTATTTTGCCTCTGACAACATTTACAGTAGTAAAGCCAAATATAAGTGGGTTGTTATTTTCCTGCTAATGAGATGGGATCCTGGCCATCATTCTATTAAACAATAAAAGTGCTAATAGCCAATGCAAAGGATCTCTAGTGTCTATTTTTCTGCTTACACCCAAAGAAATACTTGAAATGTTTATTTCCTATATTGTTTCTAGTGCTACAATGCTTTAATTAATCTGTGTTTAATTAGCAGTGTCTAGCTTACTTGAGAAAGCTCATTGTTAATATTGTACTTGGTTTGTAATTGCATTTTCTTTCTTTTTCCAGTGGCTTTTCATGGTCTCCCTGTGAAAATCAAGAAGGAACCCCATAGCCCATGTTCAGAACTTGGCTCCGCTTGCAGTCAAGAGCAACCATTCAAGTTCAGTTATGGGGAAAAGTGCCTGTACAATGTCAGGTAAAGCCACCAGGAGTATGCTTGTCGTGGTTTCAGTGGGAACTGCTGGTTTAAATGAGGACTGACTAAAGAGTGATAAAACCATAACAGGGGTCTTATAAAAGTTACCTCTTCAGCAGATAACAGACTGATGAGATAATGCGTTTAGCTGATGAACACTGATGGAGTTGTTTACAGTTGTATCAAACACTTACATAATCGTTTTAAAGCAATGTTTTTCATCAAAATGCATGTTCTTCATTCCTCCCCCGTGGGAGATCACCAGAGTTTAGAAACTGAGGGTGCAAGTGTGAAAAAGAAGGAAGGAGTGTCTTGTTTTCTGAGAGTTGTGTTGAAAGTACTTTTAAAATGCATTACACACATTAGGAAAGAGAGAGAGCTCTGTGCAACAGACAAGAGATTGGCAGACCCGATATTTAACAAGTCTTGCAGATGATATATGTGTGCGTTTCTGGGTGATTACAATTTAAAATAGTATTTTATTAGGCCTTTGCATCTTTATCTTTTCAAAAGCAAGTTGTCTTCTGATTGTAAAGGTGGATAATAAAAGCTGTAATTCTTTTGGGAAGGTGGTGAGGGGAGTTTGATACCGCTGCATTCTTTATTGACTTTCTTTTGGTTCACGCTTAACACGTCACTCATTCTTCTTTTAGTGTCAGCAGTGAAGGGTTTCTTATTGACGCTTTGGTCTATTTTGGAGTCTTTTATTTTGGCAGTGATCTTTTATTTTCATTAGTGTACTACCAAACCTGGTAATACTTAAAGCRTTTACATTTAATGTGGGTGGAGGGAAGAAAGATTAAAAAACAAAAACAAGAAACCAGTGGCTCCCTCAGTCATAGAGGAGTGATTTTGATTTCAAAAAATCAAAAGCAACCATCAATGGATTTCATGGATGCTAGGAGACATGATTTAAGGAAATATGCAAGTTCATGTTCACTACCTGGCTAACGTCTGTTATTTGTCCTGCTTAGACACGGAGGTGATCAAAGTGCTAAAGTMCTTTCCTCATTTGGAGCACCTTTAAAAATAGTGTCTACTTATTTGCAGGATCAGAATTTTATTTTTGAAAGAGAGAAAAATAACCTGTTAGGAGAGGCTGTGACATTATAGTGTGGGCAGCGAAGCTAACAGCATTGTTTTTCTGGGTCAGATGCCTTCTCTCTGCTGCATTGTTTTACTGTTTCACTTTGTGGCTTGTGCAAGCTCTAAAAAAGAGACTTGACAGGCACCATCAAGACTGCTTTTGTACTCTAGTCCAGGTGCTTCTACTTTTATGTATTTTGTATATCTCCTTTAGAATGTCACTTTAAGACTGAATCCTTTAAAAATACATTTCTAGGCCCTAGAGAGGAAAATGGTGTGTTGAGCCACTTGACCTCTAACTTGATTTTTACTGTGTTCTCCTCAGTGTAAAGCAGAGAATTCCTCTGCCCCAAACTGGTTAATAAARTATCTGTAATAAAAAGCTTATAAATGTGACACTTCTTTCCTCTGGATATAGTTGCTATACATTTTGCAGAGAACATAACCTGACCTTTTCTTCCTCTTTCTGATAGTGCCTATGATCAGAAGCCACAAGTGGGAATGAGGCCCTCCAACCCACCAACGCCATCCAGCACTCCTGTGTCACCGCTGCACCATGCCTCCCCAAACTCAGCTCAGACTCCTAAGCCCGACCGGGTTTTCCCTGCCCATCTCCCTCCATCCCAGTCCATTCAAGACAACAGTTTCCCTATGGACCACAGGTAAAACACAAAACATGCAGGGGATCCAAACAGAGAGTGTTTCCATTGTGGTTGCAAGCGGTCTCTGATGTAGGGCAGCCATGGATTCACACGCTCAACTATTCTCTTTGGAAACAGAACAGCTGAAAAGGTCCAAGGTGAAAGCCAGAGTAGTTCAGAAAGCCATAAATAGGCATGTTTAATAAAAGACTGATATCCAGCWTGATAGACTCCAGTAGGAGTTAATATTAGCAGTGACATAGTTTTAATGATGTACTTCTGCTACYTTGTGAGGGTAATCCATTGAGGCTAGTAAGCCCTATGAGATAATGAAGTCACCAGCAGGCATGGTCCTGGCTTTAAGTGTCTGGCCTCTTGCTAAAAGATTTTCCTATCAAAGAGATAAGTGGTTATATTATCGTGTCACTGCTTCAGAGTATTCTTTGGAAGGGTGAATGGTTTTTCCAAACCCTTTTGAAGCATTTCAAAAAAATTAAGATGCCAACATAAACCATGCTCAAATAACATTAGTCTGAGTAAAACCCACAAGAGCTGGAAACTAGAATTAAGCTTAAACTGTCCTTAAGTCACCCTGTTTTGTTTTGATATGTTAGAGATCTCCAGACAACTGACCATCTTTCTTAGCTCAATTTTGCAGTGTGTATGCTTGGAGTGGAATCTTTTACTTTTTGAGACCAAACACTTGTGTGTAGAATTTTAATCATCCTAACTTTTATTACATAAGCTTATTTTTGTTTGCTGCACTGTGTGGTTGCTCTGAGCATTTTGAAATTCAGCTGTGTATAAACAGACCTATATGTTCAGAGATTAGACTTAGTGCTGAAACATAAGCAAAATAAAAGGAACCTTAAAAGAAAATCATAGTTGTTGGGAGTGCGATTTGCATGGTTCTGCTCTAATAAGGGATATTATCTCCAGGGATTTGTGCACATCACTTCTGAAGGAGGTTACTAAGGTTTATATTACTGTTTACTGCTCTGAGATAGTTTTAAATATCACCCAGGGTTCTTTATGAGCTTTTCTGGCAGTGCCGAAACACTGGATTGGCCCCTTCAGGTGCCGGTCTTTTCCTCGTYCTTGGACTGTGGCCTAACCATGCAGACCACCAGTGAAGCCAAGGCATGGTTTTGAATACAGGATGGTGGACAAATGCGTTTCTGTACATCCACCAAAGTCAAGTAGTCAGGAGACTGAAATCTTCAAAAGCTAAATGGCTTCTGTGCAGAGAGCAAAAATAGGATTTTTTTCAGGCTGGAAAAACTTTTGTTTTAGAGCAACCTGCAAAGAGAACACTGAAACTCTATGTCAGCTCTAATTTGAGTATTTATAGAGGCTTGTATGCGCCTCAGACAGTTTATTTTTCTATACCCGTAACACTTGCTCTACACAATCTTTATGGAGTCTTGACATAGGATTTTCTTTCTATGAATTTGATACTTATGTTCTTTAGGGCATTTTGCCTTAATGGTTCCCTTCTATGTCAGAACATCATGTTGAATGACTTTTTAGTGAAGTCCAAAAATAGCTGACTCAGAATAGGCCATAAGTTTCATCTTTCTTCTTTTTTAAAGGAAAGAAATTTACTTTGAACTTCCTCATTTTCAGTTGTTTGAAGTAAATGTGTACTTCATATTTTTGTGAAATTYAAATCCTCCTAATGTACGAGGTGGTTTGCTACACAGGGCCTGGTTTAGCTGGAAAAGACATTCTTTCACAGTGTTTAGAAAATACTTAAACAAATGACCTACCTGTGTGAATATATATAAATGCATAACTCAAAGTGTATTTCTTTGGAGCATGCATTGATGGCATAAGATAGCATCACTATCTAGAACATACAGCACATACAGCTTCATACAAGACMTGAATATATGAGCGATAAGTGGCCCTAACAAGTACCAACAGGAATCAGATCCACTTGTATAAACAAATGGCTTGATTCCATACAAAGCTTCCAGTACAACAAGTATTATTAACTTCCTTTGAGGCTTTGTGAGTGAGCCTGTTTCTTATTTTAACTTCAAGTTGCAATTTTCTGATTCACTCCTTGACAGTTCTTAATGATAATTTCTGCTTCTTTTTTTGGCTAATGAAAAAAGGAAAAGAGGGAAATGAATGCAGTGCCAGTCAGCCTAACTGTTTCATAATACATTTGAGTTTCTAAGTTTATTTTCTGCAGGTGTAGGTGGAATTGCAAAACCTAATGTTACAGTGCAGTACTCTTTCTACAGCAAAATAGAATACTTACGGCAGCATTAAAGATTAATTTTCAGTAAAACAATTAGTTTCCAGTCTTTGCTACTRCATTCTAATAGCCTCTGTCCCTGTAGCTCTTAGAGTATTTGTAAATATTTGTCAGACCAAATTCAGAGCAGTATATTGATAGAAGTTAGTGGAGTAAAAATTGTTTCAGAGTCTTGTACTATATATAAGATGTATTTCCTGTACAGTCAAAACCCTGCTTTCTTCTTCACTCWTCCAATATTCTTCAAGAGAATGTCTGCTTTTGCTTGCATCAACGAAAGTCAGTTGAGCTGCAAAGTGCCAGAAGCTGAAGGATGATTAATTCTTGACTTTTCATGATACAGTGAGAAACTTGCAAAGAAAGGTACAGGCTTCTGGGGTTTGTCTATTTATTTATTTATTTTTTAAGGAAAGAAAAGTGTGTTTATTCATGATGAATGATAATAGGGGTAGTAAGCAGTTTGTTTTAAGAACACTTCATCTGCTACGAATTAGTGCAGAAGCAAGAGGTCCCCACAGTGTGGTATTCCGCAGGAGAGGGCAAGAGAACTTTGTTCTAATGTTTGCAATTCATCAGGGCCAGGCAAGCAGTTAGCACCTTTGTTGTATTCTCGGTGCTTTGAACCTGTAGATGTCCAAGTGATTCCATTCAGACCTTTTAGTCCAGGCATATATATGTTTTATAGATGGGGCATCACRTGTAGGTTCTTGAGCATCGCTGCATTGAAGTGAAATTAATTTAAAGCTGAATTCTCATACTTTTTGCCATTTGAAGAACATTTTGGAGTAGTGAGTGGCTCAAATGGACTTTTTGTTTCATGCAGAAATGGCCTAGGAAACAAATTAAGGCAAGAGAGGAATTCTAATGCATTATGTCTCTTAGCAAAATCTGCACCCTGTCTTTTTTCTGGAGTGATTAAATCTCCTTCTCACTGAAGCTGAAATGCAATGCCAGCTTCTCAGGTAGGCTTCCCATGATGTCATCTGCAAGAGAAGAGAACTGGAGACTCTTACTGTGGAACGATTCCAGATGTTACTGTAGACAGTACTATTTTTTTGAAATGTGTTTGTTAGGGTCGTCAGAATCATTTCTGTGTAGCAGTAAGAATAAAGTAATTTAGAATGCCAACAGTATGTCATTAATACTTATGAAAGAACAAAGAACTCTAGCTAAGACTCCTTCATGTTACTGTGGTGGGTAAAGTCCATCTTTATAGCTAATTTGAAGTTGATGGAAGACCAAATGCGTTTCCTGCTTGCCTTTTTCTGTTGCAGAGAAGATGTTGAAAGCAAAGAGGATGGTGGTGGGCACGGGTTTTAGAGTTGGTATTTATTGAGATTGTTTTTGGTTTTTTGCTTGTTGCTGTTTTCTGTTATTACAGCACTGCAGTGGTCATAATCCTGATGTGAGCATTTGGCATTATCATAAATAAAATATCTGCTACTGATGAAGTGATAGCAGTTCCCTCCTGCTAATCATGACCTGTGAAGATCTTCAGGAAATAGAATGTACCTTAAAGCCAGTAATTGCATCTTTAAATGACCTTTCTAATTTGTGTCCTAGATTTCGCCGCCAGCTCTCTGAACCTTGCAATTCTTTCCCACCTTTGCCTGCAATGCCGAGGGAAGGACGTCCAATATATCAGCGGCAGATGTCTGAGCCAAACATCCCTTTTCCACCTCAAGGTTTTAAGCAGGAGTACCATGATCCAGTTTATGAACACAATGCTATGGTTGGCAGTGCAGCCAGTCAAAATTTCCCCCCTCCTCTGATGATTAAACAGGAACCTAGAGATTTTGCATATGATTCAGGTAGGTGAGATTCTCATTTAGTTCCATTTCTTTAGCGATACTTTAGTTCTGTTACTTTAGTGATAAAGTAATAAACGAATTCAAGCTTGTGCTGTTGACATTTTGATCATATAAACTGCAACTAGCTCTTTTGACTTCTCAGTCCCCTGAATTCACTTATGTCCAATATATCTGCAAAGCAGTAAGACTGGAACATCGTGCAGAGTGTCTTGTGCCACCATTGTCTTGTCTGATTGCTCTGTAAGGGATATCATTTTCCAAAACTCTCCATCTAGGCTGTGCATAGTTTAAAGAAGCYAAAGAAGAAACCTCAAGGGTGGAAAGTTGAGCTTTGCTCTGGGGGAGGGGGGATGTTTTGTACTGTAGTGTCTTTGACCTCTAAATCTGTGCGCTCTGTTTTATGCTCTTTCATTTGTCTGCCAGAAATAGAGGACTCATTCTCCTCTTGCTTACACTACTTTAAATCAGGAGTAACTCCACTGAAGTGGGGTTTATACAGCTATAAAACCAATGAGGGAGAAGAATCAGCCAAATTGGTGTCAGCTTCTCAGTTTGTGCACACTGATGTGTTTTGTGGATGTACATAATCTGTGATGCCAGGTTGCTGATGTAGAGAATAAGCTGTTGCTATTAATAATGTTTATTATGATAGCACTTATAGGACAACCAAAATGGAGCCTCATTGCAGTAGAGACTATACAAAACAAAGTGATGGTGGCAGAGCATGTTCTGAACAGCTTCTGGTGAAAATAGAAAAGATAAGTGACAGAAAGAATAAAAATGGAAGTGGAGAGAATAACATTGTAAATGTTAGGTTATCTTGCCACCATTTAAATATAGTGCTTATATATGGGGAAAAAAGGATTTTAAGAAGAGAGTTAAGTAATGAGGTCTAAGGAGCTAAGGAGGAGAAGGAAGCTAGAAGGATAGGTGTGGAGAAAAGCTGAGGTTAAAGCAACATAGGGTAGGCTGGATGTGTTGGATGGGGTAAACAGTTCAGCTCATGATAAACTATCTTGCATCTTTGATAGTGGAGAATTTGGKTTTTTTTGTCATCTCTATAGGCTAACTTAACATTATCTCTTAAGTTAGATATTTTGTATTATGATTGTTATAATGTACTTATTTTAGAATTTATTTGTGTGTTGGAAGAAGGGAATATGTAATATAGAGCTACCCTYTCCTTTCTTATTCTTGACAAGCAAAGGCCTGATCCTGAGAGGAGTTTGAGGTGGACATACACAGGAAAGGGACTCAGGAGGATATATTTCTCCAAGCTGAAGTGTAAGCCAGGATGAAAATGGGTTCAGACTACAATGATCAGATCTAGAACTAAACCTTTTCATTGACGAAGGTTCTGAGATATGTGGTTTTGGTAGTCATGTTTCTTTAGTCTTATCGAGCAGCCCTGGGGAGACTGTCTAACTAGTTAATGCTGCTGGATAATAAAAAGGGAACTGCAGTTTCAGGCACTGCCAGTCTCTTTCAACCTTCACAAGCACCGTTATTCATCCTGCTAAATTAAAGGGTAAAAAAAGGCCCTTTTGTAAGCATGCCTCATATTTGGCTAGGAAGTAGGATCTCCTTATTGCATACTATTACTTTAAATCTGTGTTGGCTGCTGGCATTCATCTTTCTTTGCAATACTCTTTACTGCAAAAAAAAAAAGCAGATTTTATTCTGAAAGGGTGATGTGCAAACTTGTATCCTATCCCATAGTTCCCTTTTTTGTTTTTTTGTTATTGTTGCCAGCAAGAGCAACATTCCACTTTATAGTAATGACGTTCAAGCAAAGTTGTTGTTTCTTTTGTAGATGAATAATTAGTTTTTAAAAATGTAATAGCTGTGTAACCAGTGGTCATGAAAAATTAATCTGTTGGTATCAGGAAGTACTTTTATTGGCCTCAGAATCACTGCATTTARGTTGACACATCTGTACACTCCATAAATTGCAGTCAACAACTGTGGTCTGTTGATATTTTGTCTTGTTACCATCTGTTCTCTAGAAACCATCATTTTCCATCCTTGCTAAGAGTACATTAAATAACCCCTTAGGAAACATAATGTATTTGTCACTGAATCATTGATTTCATTTTTCACCTATGTATGTTCAGGGAAGGAGGAATGCCAGAGTGAAGAGTCTTTTTTGCATGGTATTTTATTGCAGATAAGAATATAGAAACATATTTAAAAAGTTCATTGTAATACACCGAGATGTTCCTTTTGGGATGTTTTTGAAACAGCCTCATAAAGTTCATTGCTTTTGTGCACTTTTATACTTTGTAGGAAGGTAGTGAATGAAAAGCATTATTATGGAATGATTATAACTCTATTAAAACATGACATTAATTATGACATGGGAAATAGCAGATCAATTAGTTGTAATTGTAATTGCAGGTATGCAATTTCTACTGCAGAATGTTTGAGATAATGGAAATAGAAAAATGAAAAATGTCAACAAAGTAGAAGCTCTTTCTTATCTATTCACACTTCCAGAAGTCACAGTGCATCACATATATATATATATATTGAATAAGACCTTATTTTCTACAACAGATTTTTTCTATGGCTGCCAGTCACAGGTGTGTTTAGTACCTGATGTTATATCTAGTAACTTAAAACACAAAGATGCAGTCAGAAACAGCAATAGAGACTTGACATTTGACATCCTTAATGAATATAGACCAAAATGCTTCCCAAGACTGTTTTGTTTTTTTTTTGCAAGGATAAATAATGGGCGTTCTTTTATAGTTAGCACATCATCTTGATTTCAACCCATGTATTTAGTTGCTTAAATAAAAAGGCCTGGCTTCAGACACTTCATCTRTTCTGACATTCATTTTCAGGTAGCTTCTTTGCCTACTTAAACCTCCTTACAAAATGCAATGTATTTGCAAATATTTAAAGTAATGACTGTAGCCATACTTGCATAAATTATTATTAAAAATTATTTTAAAAATAAAAATCTTAAAATCTTAAAGTGCAGTTAAAATTCACATTTTATTTTGACCTGTTGAAATAGTTCTTTTGTTTGGAAAGTTCTTTTGTGCGCAGTCATGGACTGGGAATTTTGAAATTTGTCACAGGTTAGTGTTAATGTCAGAGATATATAGAGGGGGGATTGTTGCTTGCATGTGCTTACTAGTGATTGCCAGAAATTTATTTGCTGAAATCTAGGTAGAWTCAGGCCTTACCAAGAAGTTTAGGAGCATTAGCAAGGCTGTTCTTGCAGYTGTATTTCAGAGTAGCCTCATGGTTAATGTACTTGAATGGTCCTAAAGGAAAACTAGCGTTCTATCCTTGCCACTTCCAAAGTTTTCTTCCAAGATACTAGTCACATCACTTCAATAATTTGGAATAGTTTATTCTTTGTCTCCTTGTCTTATTTTCTCACTTGCTTATCAAARCCTCTAATTCCTGTGGGCTTCACCAACAATAAATACCTTTCATGAGCGTGTGAGAACGGATGGGGAATCGCCCCTCTACTAATGAGTGGAGGCAGACAGACACATCAGATACATACRTGCTTAATTTGGGTACCCAGAAAGGACTGGATAATTTCTAAAGGGTGTTATGTAYGTTCCAAGCTCAGTTCCTAGTGACTTCATCTGTATTTCTATACAAAGAAATACAGGGGCATCAGACAGGAACATCCCAGTTTATGCACTGCAAAAATAAAAAATACATAATACGAAAAATCTGACAAAAAAAATCTGGAAAATGTTGCTGGGTCTGGAACCGCCTTTGCTGGGGCCTAAAATTGATCATTCAGCTGTATTAATCTGGAGGTCATCTTTTTCCTTTCTTGAAACGTTCTGCCTCATTAACTGTGCAACTTCCAGCTTCTGTAACAAATGAAGCAGGGGGTCCACCTACAAATCTAGTTACTGAACAGCCCTCCCTTCCCCTAAACAGTTCTGAGCTGTGCACTCAAGAGGCAAGAGTTCTGAGGCAAAAGGCTATATCAAAATTCACTTGCAACAAAGGACTTGAATCAAGGTTACCCAGGAAATTATAATTGTGACACTTCTTAGCCTCCTGTGTTTCCCCTTATAGACAAAGGATGTTATCAGCTTTCTGCTATCCACGTTGTAAGTTTGTATTTACATAATGACTATGAAAAGAATAAAAGCAAGAGTCCTCCAAAATACCTGATGTGATGTTTTTTGAAAAGCAAAACAGTKCAAATTAACTTGGAAAATGATTCCTGGTGGTATGTTTTTTCCTTAGAAATCAGCTGAAACCTCGTTAAATTTGGGAGTTTGTGGAGTAATGTTAGGGAATGTGGTGAATTAAAATGTGAAGAAAAAGGTGAGATTTTAAATGTATTTCTTGGGAGTATGATTATTTTTGGTCTAATTTAAGAAAAAGCAACAACTGGATATTCTAATGAATGGGTGTTTTTTTCAGTGAAGTTATTTTTGTTCTTCGAGGTAAAGTTTAGACATTTGGAGATACTGATAGGAAGAAAGAAGGGAAATCTTAACTGTCAGTCCGAGTCTACATGGGATTGCTTTCTCCGGGTTATTCTCTTGCATTTAAAATGACACGACGCACGGCGTTTCTACTACCCACTTTAAATATATTGGCTAATTTTCGTACAGGGTCTTGAAAATGTAAAGCACCGTATGAGTGCTAAGTATTATTACTACAATTATTCCCTTGGGAGATCATTTCACAGCCTAATAGACTTCACAGTTAAGGAACGTTTCTTGATGGTAAGCCTGTTTTTTTCCCCCCCTTTGATCAGTTTTGTTCCGTTGCTCGTAGCTACACCTCCTTGGCTCATCCGAAACAATTCCTTAGTATTAACAACGCAGCACCTCTAAATCTCTGTAGACAGTTTGCGTGCATACTCTTAGGCTGTCTCGGTGAGCTGTTGTTGAAATCTTGCTTCATAAATCCTCTAGCTCCTTAATCTTTTCCTCAAATTCTCTCTCTTCTTTTTTGGCCATGTCAGGCTGCAAATATTTCCAGTATTTTCAACAGAGTTTTATAAAATGCTCTGTGAAACGCAAGTGACTCCGTCCTTTTCAGCAGTACGATGCTTCGGTATGTGCACCCCAAAACTGCATCTGCGTGTGGCCCTAGCGAAGTTCTTTTGTGCAGCAGTACAGTTGTTCTCCAAGAAAATCTGGTGGGGATGACGGCAGGAGGCCGTAAGGGACAGGCGTTTGCTCCCGAGTTCAGTAGGTTAAGAAGTCTCCTCTCCTCTCTTTTTTTTTTTTTTTTTTGGTTTTGCAGTGTTCCCCAACATCGTTTGTGTGGTTTGAAATATCTTGTTTCAGGAGCTTGTCTTTGCTGTGTTGCTTCAGCGAGCGAGCAGGGATTTGGTTAAGCCGATTGTTAAGCCGCACCGCGCTTTGCACTTGCTCCTAAAACACCTAGACACAAATCTGCTGTTGGATGATAGGACAGGAGAAAATAATGGTGTCTGAGATGGTGAACAGCGGGAAACTTAGGAAACCTGAACTTAGGAAAATTGCTGTGAAAGGCAGAATTTTAACTTTCCACTTGCTTCCTATCTAGCTGATTTCCTCTGTTGATTCACTAACTCTGTCAGAAAGAAGTTTGGAGTTAGACTAAAAGTAATTTTGCAAGATTATCTTGAACAAAAGAAAGCCTGAGCGCCACATTAGTATGAGCATATAGGCAGGAGACCATACATCTATTTTTCTTTTCAAAGCAGACAATATGATCTGAAAAACTGTCCTGCAGTCCCTGTTTTTTTCAAAGAAATGGATAAATATCCTCTACATCTACAGTTACAGTAAGTGGCACTGGCTAATGATTTGATTTGAGGATTGAGAGCACAGTCTGGATTTACTCTTTGTGCATTAACGCAGGTCAAATGGACACAGGCTGCATTTTAAATCAGTAATGGAAGGCTGAAGCCTGCCTTAAACCAATCACATCAGCCTTACCCAAGACCGATTGATCCCGGGAGACTGAGCCCTGGGAGCATAGCTTTTATATGAATGGACTCTGTGCAGCCTGAAGTTTCATTCATAAAATGGATGCTGAAGGGGAGGGGGGCGGGGAGGAGGAAAAAAAACCCAAACCCTGGAATGTCCATTTATGCAGAGCTGAAGGGTGTAGTGTTCCCTCAGCTGCTGCTTTTGCCAGTTGCCTTAAAGTAATGATTAATGCTCCTTGGCCCTGCCTGCCTGTAACCTGACACCGTTTATGGCCTTGGTGTGTTTCTAATGTATAGTGAATGAGAAGGCTACATTCTCAAATCAGAAACATAAACAGGAACTGGTTGGTCTGAATTCCATTCAAATATGTCACTTCAGCCGTGCAGTGTTTGTCCAACTTTGATTTTACAGGCAGGGGATGGGGCGGGGGAGAAAAAGCAACACAGACTTTTTTGCTGTAAAAGATTACCAACAAAAGGAGAGAGGGGGACAGAAAAGATTCCCCTGTTTCACTGAATTCAAAGGGAAACGATGCTTAAAATGCATTTTAAAGTTATTAAGGTTAATAAAAGTAAATACAGGATTTTAAAATATGCTAGAAAGATCAGTTCCATGTGGGATTTCAATTCGGGACTGAATGTATGAGCCTTTGTTTTCGTGCTCTGCTGTATAAAAAGTTACACATCGCCTAGACAGGCTGTTGACATCTGGTCTCAGAAAATGCATTAGATGTTGTCATAGATCTAAAAACCAAAGTTGTGGAAAGGAAGTTGTTTGCTTAAGGTTTATTCTCACTCCCTCTGTGTGTGTGTGTGTGTGTGTGTGTGTGTGTGTGTGTGTGTGTGTAATAATTTCACTTAGATGTGAGCTGCAGGGGCCAAATCTAGTTTTCTCTGGTGATTTTGTAAAGTGAAATGTGAGAAATTAAACTTAAGTTCAATTTATTTTATTTTAAAGTAACTTCATGACTTTGATTTTAATTGTTTTTAGATTTTAATTACCTCTTTTTTTAAAAAAAAAAGAGAGGATGTATTCCTGTCTATTTGTGCACATACTTGTATATGGCATAATGTTTTTCTAATTGCTAGTATGAAGATTAGTGTCTAAGAAAATGAAGACTAAAACCTTTTGTGCTGAATGTTTTTAAACTACACAATGATTTGGTAAAGAATGCTTAATTTTTAGATTGAGTTTTGGAGAAKATAATAACTTTATGTTGACCTATGTAACTTAAATGCATCCACATTTTACATGCTGGCCTTGCTAATGAAAAATTTATGTTAACTTTTGTATTATCAGAATTTTACTAATGTGTAGAATTTGCAGTTGCATAGATTTTGTGGGAATAGAGCTTTTAAAGAGTAAACTAAAACTTGCCCGATGAGCATTTGAGTTGTGAATATGCGCAAGCAATTCCTATATAGGAAGATTATGTCATTATTTCCARTATTTCTACCTAAATGTCTTGGTATGTAGAGATATATGATTTTTAATCTAAATGTATTCTACAGATTTACAAAATTACAGATTTTACAATCAAAAGAAATTATTTGATATGTCTCCCTGCAAAACACAGATCGTATGTTTTCCTTAGTGGCGGCTGCTGCCACCTTAGCTGGTTGTAATGCTCTAAGTTTGAACAACTGTCTTATCTAAAAAGTCCTGTTTTCCAGTGATTGCAGTATTGCTTTTCCACTGTTGCAATGGCCAGAGCTGTTCAGTGGGGTTAAACAGCTGCTTTCCACCACAAAGCTAAATGTGCTTCAGTGGTGGATGAAGCGTTCCTTTGTAAACAGTTTGTCAGTGCTCTTGGAAGTTCGAAAACAAAAGTTCTTTGCAGTGTGGTTGTAACGTTACTAAGTTTGAGGCCGAAAGCGTGATATGTTCCAACTTGAACATTTCATTAAAAAAAAAGCCACCTTTGTCTCTGTACTAAGTAAAAATCTCTCCTGCTGTTCCAGCCATCTCTCCATGCAGCAGAGAAACGTTTGCATTGCACAAGAAAGTACTTTGCAAAACCCTGCGAGGTACCGATGAGAGAACTGGCACACATGTGCTGCTACATGTGTTCAGTAGATCGGTCCTGGCTACCTCAGGGGGTTTTGTTGTCCCCTCTGGGCCGTGTAGCACAAAGGAAATAGTGGGAAGTGCACATGCACTTTCTTGCCTAGGAGGAGAGAAGTTGCAGAGCACATTTCAGTCTATTCATACAGATATTCCAACTGTTGATCACTGAAATTGGAACCAAAGCCCCTGTATTTACTTCTGAGACCAAAAGGATAGTTGAGAAGCTTAAATTGCAGCATTGTCTGTATCCCCGACCAGCAGAGTCTCTCCAAAGTTTTAGGAATCTGCCCCTGTTCTTAGCATGACTTAATYGGTCATGGAGTGTAAATCTGCAAGTAGTGACGTGGTTCCAGTTTTAGCGTCATCACTTAATTTTATGCCTAGAGGGAAGGAAGCAAGTTTTGTGTGCGTGTTGAGAGGTCTGGTCAATTTGTGCGACTTGTTTGCAGGCTCAGTGCACATCTGTGCTAGTGTACCATATTGTAGATGTAAGCTGCTACACTGAGTTAAAAGTAGGGCAGATAGCTAAACCTTTCCCACCCATCCTCTTTCATATTCTTTTAAGCCTTTCTCTCTCTCTCTCTCTCCTTCTGCATGTGCATGTATGTAATATAATACCTCTGTATCACATTAGGCTTTGTCATGTGCACAAGGGCAGTGCCGTGGGTTTCCAAATCTTATGATGACTTTGATAAAGTGGACTAAAGGTAATTCAGGGTGACAGTGTAACTTAGCAACTGGCCTTTAGTTAGGAAAACCGTTTAACTTCAGAATCCCAGAAACAGCCCCAAGAATAAATCCCAATTTGGGCTTCCAGTTTCTCCTCTTTTCTGCTTTATTCGGGGAAGGAGTCCTTTTGCATAGGGAAGCTTAATGTTCCCTGTGTACCAGGTCAGTGACTCTGAAGCTGAAACTGGGTCTTTTGCKTTGCAGAGTGTGACGGTGGGTTGGTAACCTGTTCCTTTATCTCTGAATCACAATCGGAGCAGAGCAATAAGGATTCCTTAATCACTTGGAGTTATAACCTAGCCCTTTAAATTCTGATATGATAACTTAATATGAAATACTTCCTTACCAAGGGTCTACTCAAATGTCATATTTGACAATAAAACCTAGAACCTGTGCCTGCTTTAGCAGATTTTTTTCTTGTCCTAGGGAAGTCTATTTGGGCTTTTTGTACTTTGATGTATTTTGATTAGGCACAGCAAAGCCTACTTCTAGTAGTTCCTCCTTGACATTCACAGATGAAAAGGCATTTCTGCAGCGTCTAGATTATATATAATTTTAAAAAAAAACACCTACTGGAAAAAATTGGTTTCAGAACAACATGAAATAGGTCCAGATTCTCTGTTTTAAGATGACCAATATACTGCTGTTAGCAAGAGGAGCAATGAGGATGACCTCGAAGTGTTCAGAATTAATAGCAGCGCTTTTATGTCCCCATACTTTTTACTTTTTAGTTTTTTTTTTTTTTTAAAAAAAAAATACTGGACTCTGCTATTCTTGAGSTGACATAACTTCACAATGTGAAATACTTAATTAAGGGTCTGAAATGAGTGTGTTAGGTATCCTGACTCAAGTCACGTTTTTTATACGTTGAAATTTGCTAAAAGGCAATAGCCTCAGTCACCTCAGACACTTGAATCCTGCCCTAGAAGTGCTTTATGCCTACTTCCTACTTCTCTCTTATTTGTCTTCTTGAAACAATACTTTAAGGAGAAGAAAACATATAATTGCCCTGTAATTTATGCTCTAAAATGTTTTCTTTTGAAGTAGCTCCGCTTAGCTGGTAAAAATACTTCTGGGTCTTAGTCAAGCATTTAGTACAATTTAAAACTGCAATGCTAAATTTCATTGGTTGGACTTTTTATTAGATAAGGTAGAAATGAAAGCAGCAGGCAATTTAATTAGCAGTAATTTTTCTGGGCAAGTCATTACTTTGATGAACTTCAGAGCAATGTTTATGGCTCCTAATTAACCATGTTAGTCATTTGATTGAATAATCACTTTGGAAATGTTTCTACAATTTGATTAGAGTCTGACCCACTCTGATAGTCATAAATTAACTGATAGCACTTTAGGATAACAAGACTCTAGTTACTTTACGAGAAATAAACTCTTCCTTGCTATATTTTTCCATCCTCTGTGGACTATTTAAACACAAGCTAACCAAAAGATTAAGTAATGTTGGTACAAACAATGCTCGTCTCAAAAAGACTCCAGATGTTAATTATAAGTAATGGGAGCGTAGGAGATGAAACCCAGTATTGGCTAAACCAGAACTTTTTGAATAGGTGCATAATTCTTTATTCCTTGTACTCTGTTGTATCATTTTGCAAGAGTGGAGTTCATGAGTCAAAAAAAGTCTCGTTGCCAATACTAGTGAATTTTTACCTAAAATAGAAAATAGCATCTGTTTCAGTTCTTGGACTTCCTCTTTTTTTTTTTTTTTTTTTTCGTTTATTAGTTTTTTTTTTTTTTTTTTTTAAACGTAGATTTTTCCAGTCTCTTTAAAATTCAGTCTGCTTGGTAACATGAGTGATTCATTGCAGGTGAACCACTACTTGTAGCCTTGCGTACTAGTCTACAAAACTAGGCTTGACCTGAGCGATCGCTGAATCGCTGGTTCCTGTGATTTCTCAGTGTAGTTGTCACGGCGGTGTTTGAAACGCCAGCGGCCTGCGGAGGCAGGCACGGAGCACTGCCTCGAGGCAAGAGGTAAAGAAGAGCGAGCGCCGCACCATGTGCAAGAGAGACCTCCGACTCTTAGAGGAAACTATTATTAGCACCCTGTGTTTCACTTGTTCTGTGAAGTCAGTGTAAAACCTCATTTTCTTATCCTGCCAAATCTTTGATACTCATCACTAGTCAGTGAACAGTGAAATTTAGAATTACATTCTGAAAGAGTTTGTTGGCAGTGTTGGAAAAATAATGTCTGCTCTTCTGACCTCTCTTTGCATCTCTTACAGAGTTACAAGTTACTGGTAACAGATTGCATAGTTTAGGGTAGGAGTTTATCACAAGATCAAATAGACTTTGTTAAGCAAGACTTTGGATATCCAAGAAGTGGGTTAAACATGGTCGAGAAGGGCAAACATTAATGATGTATKTCTGTTTGCAAATCCCTATGCACAGGATGTGGCTACTTGGAGAAAGAGCAAGACACAGAGGAAAAATTTAAAGACATTCAAAGAATACCATTTCCATTAGTTTGTTTTTTCTCACTCTTCTTGCATACTGGAAGTGGGAAATAGCAAATAAATATTTGTATTACTTTGAATATGCACACTATTTTTTCAGGAATTTATGGGGGGAGGGAATTGGTTTTTGCTTAAAGGTGTGCAGGTGGAGGATGAATTCGATGCATTTGAATTCCTGAACCAGTTTAAATGCTTAGCAATTGCAGACAATTTCTTTAACCTTTCAGATCCTTAACCAGAATGCCAAAAGCAGCGTCTTGCTCTAGATTCACCTTGTCATTCTTTGTATTAATAATACCATATTTTGCAGAGTTTTTAAATCTCTAGCATGACTGCAGGCTTTTCTGGGTTACTGATTAAAAATATTATGTCAAATTAGTTACCAAGATGGATACACAAGCACAGGGTTTAAAATATTAATACCGTCTCATGTGAATTTTCATTTGTGAATAGTTTTAAATCACGGGAGTCAGCTTTTAGCAACGGTGATTGCAGTAAAGGTTTGAGTCCAAGTATCTATGTTAGATGGGATCAGTGGTCCTCACTTTATGATTTTCTTTTTTTGCCATGCCTTGAGCGTGCTGCTCTGAAATGGTAACTGTGTGTTGACAGGTCCCACCTTGCTGTAACTCTCCTCCTTTTTGCTGCTTCTGTATCTGCAGCCTGTCTCATTGATAACCTGCACACTTTCAATTCCGGACAGTCTTTTGACTAGCATTGTTGTCTTCTCCTTTCAGAAGTGCCTAGCTGCCATTCCGTTTACATGAGGCAAGAAGGCTTCCTGGCTCACCCAAACAGAACAGAAGTTAAGTTTTCTATTATGTATCATTTTTGTTCAAGAAAAACTTAAAAAATTTTAAAATCCTGGAGGGATTTGGGGTTCACTGATTTAAGTCTGCTGCTGAGAAGACTCCATCATCTTTCTTTCCCATCCCAGCTCTGAGTTTTTGATACACTGGTCTCTTGTAGCTTCTTCTAGTGCCACGGGTTGGTTATGATAGAAGCAACTTTATTATGAATTTACTCATTCTGCTTTCAAGGCCTCCAGCTATTGAAAGGAAGAGACGCTTACAAATTTGTCCAGTCTGTTAAAATGATATTTTTCAGGCTATTGGTGTGACAGGCTCAGTTAAATGTTAAATAATCAATATGATACTTTAATAGATTTTCGGTGAACATTTTTGGCTCTCCCTTTGGTTCCTTATGAGATTATGAGGGTTTTTTTTTTCAGTGTTTTGTTTCTTATTAGGCCCCAGTTGCACAGCCATTTAATATATAGCAAAACTCTTATTTACCTCAGTAGCACTTTGTATATATTCCAGATAARACTGCCAACACAGCTGGGAAAAAAATGATCACAGGCAGATAGGTTCTGCCTTCCAATCTCCTGCTTTAATGTATCTTTTTAGTCAGTATATAATCTTTTTGTTACAAATTTTTGTTTATTTATTTTTCCTCCAAGGGGCTAATTTTGCAAACCTGAGGAGAATTGTGTATGAAATTGATGGGAATTCAGACAGATATATGCACAAAAGCCCTTTAATAGGACTTCATTCAATAATCAAAAGACACAACTGAAAAGATAACAAATTTGACTAAAAGCTCACCTACTTCTGGAGTGGARTAAAGGCAGAAAATAGAAGTAGAAGGTAATATGTAACAAGGAGGGCAAGACAGGAGATGGAAGTATGTAACAGTTTCCATATATGAAATTATAAAGTATAGGAGCCTGATAAGGGAGGTGAAAGACATCAAGGAAAAATCTACAAGCTGTAGAGCTAACGTAACAAATTTGAGCTTTAATCACAGCATAGATGGGGGGAAAAGTCTTAGCAAAGTTATACGGCCATAAATGCCTGGAGGTGGTAAAATTGTTATGAATGACATAGAAAAAGCAGTGATGTTCAATAAGTATTTGTGTTCTGTATTTGGAAATCARTTCAACATGATTTCATGGAATAAAGGTCAGGTCAAAAAAATCTGATTTCTTCCTTTAAGATTAAAAGTTTGATTGATAAAGATACTTGTCTCTATCTGATACAGTTAGACTTTTATGGCATTTGTCTTACCACTGCATTACTTTCTGATTAAGAAGTTAGCACTATGCAATATCAATACAGTACACATTAAATACATTAAGGTCTGGCTAACTGACAAGTCTAAAAGTGGCTGTCACTGGCCAATCATTGAATGGATTGTTTCTATTACAGTTCTGTAGGAGCTGCTATCAGAACTGTTGCTATTCAACATTTTCAGTAATGTTGTGGAAGTTAATTGATAACTTTATGGCACAAAGATAGGCAGAGTGGTAAATAATGGGCAGGACAGGGCAGTTGCACAGAGCARTTTGAGTTGTTTGGGAATCTGGGCACATTAAACAAAACGTGTTTTTAATATACTGAATGTAGACTGGGCCAATAGAATCGGAAAAGAATATATGACTGTGAGAAGGGGCTACTCCTTCTAGGCTTCGCAATGGGGAAAAATACCCCAACTAAACATTGCAGCCATATGGCAAAAAGAGCTTTGGCAATATTTGCACAATTAAATGGAGAGTCATGGGAAGGCAGGAGGAGACAGGGAGTGATGTGCCCTGTGCTGTGCCTGTGCAAAGTAGTGGTAGTGAGGCTAATAGTGCCACGCAGTGCAGTTCTGGTTAACCAGAACATTAAAATAATGGCTAAAAGCTGAAGCCACACTAATTCAAATAGGAGATGAGACAAACATTTTGGAATAAAACATGGAGAAAAATGGACACTTTTTCATTTTTGCAGGTGGAGATTAGCTGTCTTTTGGGAATGCACACCTTAATTAAACATCTCTGTATTGAGCCCAACATGTTGTGGGTGGGTAGTATGCAAAGGATATGGGATATTAATTGGATTCTTGTATGACCTACTGTTCCCTCTGGCATTAAGTTTATGATCTCTTCTTTATTCCCGCATCTTGTAAATAAACACCTTTCTGTCTTTGACTTAACAGGTTGTATGTATGAAAAGGGACCTAGACAGTTTTATGATGACACTTGCGTTGTTCCGGAGAAGTTTGACGGTATGTTCACGTCTCTGCTTTTTTTTTTTTTTTTTTTTTGAAAGTTGAAAGAGGAAGAGATGAGGGACTTTTCTCTGCTGATCAGAAAAGGTCAGTAACATGCCAATTTAGGATTCCTTAACACACCATTTCCAGTGCGCCCAACCAAAGCTGACCTTTGTCTCTTGAAACCAAAGTCTCCTTTTCAATAAGATGTCATTCTGCTTTTGCCAGTGAAAGATTGTGCATCCAGAGTTGTGACAGAGGAGCTCAGTTCTTGTAATGTTGAGAATTAATAGGAGGATTTCCATTGCACTGTTGATAACCTGTAACTTGTTGTTAGTTATAATGAAAGCTGTCCTTAACAAAACAGAGAAAGTAGCAATTTGTGTTTTACTGAGGACTAAGCCTTTTGTCTCATTGTCTGTGAAGAGATGAATTGCGGACAGTGAGTGTACAGGCATTTTTGTATATGGATAAGTGTATTTGTGCTACATTAAACGTTGTACTAGTGGTTTATTTTTCAGTGAGCTGATAACAAATCAATGACCTTTTCACAGCACTACTCATTATAACAGACATGTTTTAAGAGGGATTCTGGGGTCAAGTAAAATTAATGCCCCAAATTATCCTCAGTTACACTGATGTAAAAACAGTTTCCTGGTGTAATTCAGTTGATTTCAGATTTATTTCATTATAATGAAAGTAGATGGACGCAGTATTCTGTGCCAGTGATTCTGTTAGTCTGCAACTTTGGGAAGTCATTTGGAGACTGACTATTTACATTTGCTMTAGTGGCTTGTTTGTGTTAATGTGTGTATGTCCAGCCTTGTTTATTTTAGTAGGAAAGATTACATATCTTCCTGATGAATTCGTGAACAGCTCTCTGGCCATAGCTAAAAATACAGTTGCAGAACTTCAGAGGATTTCTTTTTCTTTTTTTTTTTTTCTTACTTGAGAATCACTTATATGGGCTACAATACTACTGTGTCTAGCACCATTTCTTGTGTTTACTGAAGAATGGAAGACTCTAAAATGAAATGAACTTARAGAATTATACTTTCTTCAGACTGAGGTATCACGTGCATTTCAGGGTTAGTAAGGAATAGCAGAAAAATAAGGAGGATTTTAAAAAAAGACATTATACCTAACTATGAAGGCTGTTAAACTTAACGTTACGTTGTGACAGGATTGACACATTCAGTGAAAGGGTGATTTACTGAAAGTCTGCTTTATACCCTGGCGTACCTTGAAATATATGCTTATATGAGTGTATATATAAATATAAAAATACACATACATGTGTGTACACACACAAATGTACAGAAAATACGCACACACACACACACACATATATGTATACACACATACCCCCATGTATTGTATCATTCAGCATTCCCCTTTCTCCCCCCCCCCAAAAAAAAATCATTTGTGTGCCTGACATTTTTGCAGTATCAGCAGCAAACTCCTATTTACATTTATGGAACAGGATCAGTCCCCGTACTACACAAAATTAAAACTCTTCAGGAGTAATRTTCATCTCCATTGTTCTTGAAAATCCTCTTCTTTTTCTCTTGTACGAGGAAGGGAATGAAAATAGAAAAGAAATACAAATAATAATCTTTGTAAGTATTTGTGTGCTTGCAAAGCAAGCTGTCTGCTTTTAGCTGCTGTAACTGTCTATTGAGACAACACCTTGTACTTCAGAGACTGATGTTGTGATACGAATGTGTATGTTTATTCTTGTAGCAGGATGAGTTCTGAGGAGAGGTGATAGATGTGCTGTTATGCTTTGGCCAGCAAAACAAAAGTGGGATGAGCCCAGGACTAGGCATGATGTTTCAGAACTAGATTCTTCAGCTGCTTCGGTTGAAATCAAACATCAGCACAAGCTGAGAATCTGATCCTGTCTAATACTGCACTTGCTATATACGCATTGCTCAGCTATCATTAAAAGAATAATCCTGTCCTTGAAAAAAAAAAAGGCCTTTCAGGCCTGGGACTTGAACCTCACAGAAACCAAAAAGCCTTGTGTTGATTTATTTGTTTTCCACAGCTATTGACTCAGTTTTCTTTCCCAATTACAAAAGGAAGTGTTCCATTTTTAATATTGTTATTCTTACTTTCGCTACACAGAGCCATTCCATAATGGCCATCAGAACATCCTAATGCTGTGGATGAATGTAAAGTCCTTGCTTTCAAAATTAGACAGGTCGTGCTGCTTATTGGCAAGCACTGCCATTCTGTTAGTTGAAATGAGCAGTTTTACCAGTATATCAAGGATTGCTGTCATAGTTTGCAGGAAAAAAAAAAAATCTCTGCGTCAGCCTCAGACCTTTCAGCTATCGTTGTTTCCATGAGTTTTTCACTATGAGTAAGATTTAAAAACAATGGAGACACAGTATGGATGAAGCAGGACAATTTTTCACTGCCAGTTTGTGGAACAGTTAGCAGAATGTTATTATTGTTGTTTCTTAATAGCTTCCTGTGGATTCAAAATTTTWAAAAAATTAACTTACTGCTCTTTGGGGGAAATGCTAATCTAATATGTAGATACGAGTAAATGTAATGTATGCTTATATGCAAGTCCAATATGCCACAGAGGAACTCGCATATCTGCAGGATTTGCATACCTATACATAAAGCACATGCTGTTTAAGTCCAAGTCAAATACTTTGTCAAATTTTCCTTAGAAGAATTTGCATGCAAAAGAAGTTTCACTCAATAGGGTTTTGCAGCTTTATGAAGCATACATTACATTTCCAAAACTGGGGCTTGTGCAAAGAATTGTATACAAACGCAGTTCTTCAGACATCAGAGTTGCTTACAAAAATAGTTCATACACTTTTAGATAGAGGATATTGCAAAATGGTTTGCAAGTAAGATTTGCATGTATCAGGAGTAGACGAGGATAGGTTTAGGGAGACTGCCATAAAATGTGACTGAATTAGGTACTTCTTAGTTTACGAATACATTACTGTGAGTGTATGCAGTTARCAGCAGAAAGGGAATGTGGCGTTTACAGACCTGCTGGGAAGTAAGAATTCTTTCCTTCCATTTCCTCAACTCTAATGATTGCTTTAGCAGTTTCCCTGACAAACTGAGTGCTGATGCTCGTTACTGTTGATCTCTCTGTGCGTGTGTGTATGCAGGTGACGTCAAACAGGAGCCAGGAATGTACCGTGAGGGACCCACGTATCAACGGCGAGGCTCGCTTCAACTGTGGCAGTTCTTAGTCGCTCTTCTTGATGACCCGTCGAACTCCCACTTCATCGCCTGGACTGGCCGAGGCATGGAATTCAAGCTGATAGAGCCGGAAGAGGTGGGTTGGACGGACAGCATGCTTCTGCATCCACTGAGGTGTCCTGCAAATTAAGTAGGGTTCCTTTCAAGTTAGCCTTTTTCCTGCATATTTTGCTTCAGTAGTACTTTAGAAAGATGGTGGAAAGGACTGATAAGGAAAGTGCTGTTTCAGTTAGAATAGAGATATGTTAAGCATGGTCTTGATTTCCTAATTGCACAAAATAATAGTAATACAAGARGTCCAAATAGTCAACATTACTATGGGGGCCCAGATTTTCAGAATGGCTTCACACGGTAAATGGAGAGTTACTATTTCATACTCTTTAGAAAAATTGTCCCTGAACAGTCTTTTTAGCACCAACTATTCTTCAGTGTGATGACGTGGGAACTTTGAACGTAGCTTTACAGTGAAAGACAAAGTCTGGTATGAATTGAAAAGGAGTTTAAGAAAATCAGCCTGTCAAATCCCATCAAAATTAAACGAAACAACCCTTTTTAGAGTCTTTTTGCCTATTTATACCGTTAGGTTGCTTAGTGCACTCTTAGATCCTATTCTTGCAAACACTCATGCACGTGCGCAGCTCCCCTGAGCCATAAAGGACTCGTGGGTAGATAAAATTACTTGTATTCRTAAATATTTGTTGAACCATAACTTAGTTCACTTGTGTGATAAACAAGAATAAATTGAACATTTTATTAAGTAAACTTTTTGGGGACTAGACAACATTTAAATCATCCTTAATCTATCATAGAGTCTAAACACAAAYGGAATCTTAGAAAATCTGGTGTGCCTGTATTCTATTTTCATACTGATGTGTGTGTGTTTTGGTTAGACTTGTCAAAAAGTGATATCACTTTGGTTTATGATTTTGCCCCTTGGAAGGAGTTGGGTAACAGAGGAGACCACAGCAAATTTTCTATCAGGATCCACTGCCAGTTACTGCTAAGTAGGATAGTTCAAGGGTATTAGGCTGCTTCTGCATTCCACTAGCTGCTTCTGCTGTTTGCCCTCCATCTGTTGGAATTATGCAAGAAAGCTTTCAGATTACTTAAAATTACATCAGCTACCAACAGCCCTAAGGGGATCCTGCAGTAATTCGGGATGGGAGACAGTAGTGATGTCCCTTTTCCTCTTGACATGGTCKTGCTAAGGGGCAGGTTGCCATTGGACCAGGGTGCCGAGTCTGGTCTGTCAGAGAGTCCTCGTRTTAGCAATACTCAGTGGCATGTTCTGGCATCGTAGAGCTGACGATAAAATTGACCACAGTCTTAGTCCGTTTGATACTGAAACTTTGCTGCTGAGTTTTTAATCCTTAGCAGGCTCTAGGTTGTGCTGAGGTGCTAACAAGTTTCAGTGGACATCGTCCTAGTGCTGTGGCCTTACCTAGAGCAGAGTGAAATCTTCGGAAAAACTTTTCTTTGATTATTTTAGGGGGGGAATACAAAATATGATTCATTCTGCTCCACCTTTAGTATTTCTTTCTTACCTTGATTTTATCTTGTCTTTAAGGTATGTCCGAAGTTTTTCAAGATTTAAAGAATTTTATGAAAATATGGTTCCCAGCAGATGGTACAAAAACTTTATAGATATTATTAGATAAAAAAGCAACAAAATAAAGGCTTAAGATTTCTCTGTTTCATAATTATCCGAAAAATAGAATATTCTGATTTAAGATAACCAGGTCACCTGCTTACCTGAGCATGCAGCAGTTGTGCTGTTTTTTTGAGCAGGGGGCAGACAGCTCAAAACTTGCTCAATCCCTTGTGCTGTGTCTAGGTTGTTTTCCTATGAGCGTCGTGGATTTGAAAGAAACTGTCAATTAAAATAAGAATAGCATATGGGAAGTTGCACACTCCTGTTGATTGCTAAGTGTAAACTGAAAGGAAACCAAAGAGCTTGTTGGTTCAGCTGTGGCAGGTCAGRCTGTTCATGATGTGACCTTTCCATGCCATCCTTTTCTAGAGGCTTATATYCCTCCAGAAAGGGTGACAACAGACACTAACACATATCAGCTTCTTGGGCATCATAGCTCATTGAGAAAGTAGGCTAATGTCAATACAGGCAACTGTGTTAAGGTTTGGGSTGCTAAGATTTTCATAAGTCCACTTTTGCTGCCTTGTTACTGGGCCAGTAGCCTTCTGCAGGAAGGTGGAGTGGAAAGTAGAGACCYGAATCCCTTCAGTAGTGCTGGCGAGACTTGCCAGATGCTTGAGGGATGGGAAGACTCATRTACCTAGGCAAGCAAGCCCGGAGATGGTTAGTCTATTTAGGAATGTCAAAATATTATGCAATGTAGCATATTCCCACTCACTATTCTGTTACAGTTAACTTTGCTGTGTATTTATTTATTATGTAAACCYGATATGTTGAGGATTTGGGGGACTCTGATTAATGCAGAAAAAACTTGGCAGGAGTGAACAAAGAGAGACTAGACATTTGTTACGAAGATGAATAGGCGAATCAAGTTTAGGTATCTAGGGCAAATCTACAGCTGGAGTAAACTGACGTGCTTTGGAGGAATGCTTCAATGCAGCTATAGCATAGCTGAAGTTAGCAGAACTACCATAATTTACATATGCCTGAAAAGCTGCACTACAGAGAGGAAATAATATTTTAAAAAGAAATGTTAAAAATTGTTGTTGAGATGGAGACACAAGTCATGGCTTTTGCTGGTGTTATTTAGTCCCTTTCAGTTCCAAACACTGTATGTCATCTGTGACTTGCATCAAAAGACTCCGGACACCTATAGGGAAATTTCATAGAGCAGTCTATAGAGAAACTGTTTGGCTACTCTCCCCTTTTTTCCAGGGCTATATGCATATGCATGCACCTTACAAGCATTTTTATAAAATGTACTTTAAAGCATTCACCAGCTGCAACATTTTGTTTTTTTCTCCCTACAATGACATGATATTAATTTCTATAGCAAGTAATTGTAATGTCACCAACAATGGATTATAATTTAGGGTGGAGGATAAGCAGTTAAGCTCTTTAAACAAAAAATCTGTTTCTCAAAAACTACGTCTTGCATTAAAACAGGAAGTATAAAGACGAGTAGAAATCATAAGTCGGAGCAGAAGGCATATTGTTCTCCATGGAATGGCTTTACAAGTTGCTTGTGACTCCTTTTTTTTTTTTTTTTTTTTTTTTTTTTTTTTTTTTAGGGAAATTATACAACTGCAGCTATATAGTTTCTCTTTCATTCTTTGTACTGCCATATAGCTTCTCCAGGTGATTATCTTGCCTCCTCAGACAATTCATTTTCTTTGCTATGTAGCATTTAGAACTGGGAGCTGGCTTTTGAGTCATATCGTCTAATAATATCAGCATTACCGTCATTCCAAGTTGAGTCTGTATTAGTTCATGAGCTAGGTCTGCATGCGTATACGCACACGTGTTTAATGTAATGTAGTGTTCTCATAGCAGGGACTAATCAAGAAAATTACAATTATACACAGTATCAAAGTAAAGAAAAGTTTTCATCTTTCTTGAAATTTTTCTGATGAAACTTGGGGGTTTGTTGTTTTTGGGGKTTTTTTTTGCTTTTTTAATCTGTCAGTTCTTTATATAGTTTTATTTTCTCTCCAGTTTTCTTCAACATCCCCCTGCCCCAACAGTTTCCACCTCATTTGCGAATGAGTAAGTCTGTTCCAAGTTTAATGGAAGATTGTGTTTCCAATTAAGAGTCATAGTAGCACATGGGAAATTCAGGTCATGGCAACCTTTTCGCTTTTATTTATGCCTTCCACTGCAGGGTTCTACCTCCCACCCCCAAGTAAAATATCTGATGATAAGATCTGCTTGTTAAATGCATTTAACAAATCAATGCTAATCCATTTTTGTGGCAGGTGGCACGTCGCTGGGGGATTCAGAAAAATAGGCCAGCTATGAACTATGATAAACTTAGCCGATCACTTCGCTATTATTATGAAAAGGGAATCATGCAAAAGGTGAGCAGCTAGTTCTGTATTAAATTTCACTGGTACGTTACATGTTAATCCATAAGTCATGTTACAGGGAATACTTGTAATTGTATTTCTTAGGCAGATTTTTCATCAGTTTAGGCAAATAGTAAGGTCTGTATTTCACTTACCAGGTCCAGTATGTGCGTCAAGTTTTTTTTTTTTTTTTTTTTTTTTTTTTTTTTTAATGTAAAAAGTATCTGTGGTTTTTAGATAGTTCACATGATGCACATCATGACTGTAGGGCAAGAGGTAACATTCAAAAATACCCAAAAGAGCTTCCTGGCACCTGGGAAAGGCAAACAGTAGAGTACACTATGAATAATGTTTTGCAGTTCTAAATTAGCTGTCCTGCACTGRGATACTTTGATAACTGCAAGATAGGAGAGAAAAATGATACCTATTAAAATACCAAATACTTGAATATTTTACCAATAGTGTTGCAATAATACCATTTTAAAATGGAATTTAATATTTTATAATATGCTGAATTATGAGAAATATTTAACAATAATTTATGTATAACAGTCTGGTCTTGCTGACAGTATTCAACCTGTTCTTTTCCTGGGACTTGCTAATTTACATATGTGTTCTTAAATRCTGCTATATAGTGCTATGTAGATTGACTAAGAAATCAATAGGGGGGACCTGTTCACTGCATCTGCTAGATGAGATGATGTGATCAAAGATCATAATGAACACCTTGCATTATATAACTTACTCCATATCTTTTCACGTTAGTTTTGTGCCCTGTAACGACTAACACGTTTAAACGTGCCATTTGCCAAGTCTGTGAGTGGAACAGTGCTATCAGCTCAAACTACCGGGTAACTTTTTTAGTAGATTTTGTCTCAGTTTAGCGTTGCCTATTACAGTAGTGGGGATCTTTGAAGCATTCTGCCCTTTCTCTCTCTGGCTGTGAACTTAGCAAACATTTTGGGCTAGTACTGCCTTACGGTACTTTTAACACCCCAGTACCTCATGCATTTTTATAGGTCACATAATTCTGTATTTGGCCTCTGTAAAGTGGACTGGAGACCAGGTCCAGTTGAGGAGAGGCAGAAACACTTGATTTTGCTGAGTAACGTTTCGGCCAGATGAGTTCTTGTCCCAGGTTGTGGCATGGCTGCACAGACGGTTATGTCAGCACGGCTCAAAGGCGGCACAGAGGCAAAAAGAAGTAGCCTCACAACCCCACGTATCTATTTAATATGGACAGTTTACCGGTTCTTCAAACAACTAGCTTGCTACCTGTTTAGCTCCTTTTTTTTTTAATTTTTATTTATTTATTTATTTATTTAATTTTCAAGAGTATATTTAACACATATTTTAAAATCTATTTTGAACGCTTGCTTACTTTGGCACAGCCATGTTTGAAGTTTACCCTGGGATCATCCTATCTGACTAGGTAGCGTATATTAAAATCTAGTGGGAGTTCTAGATTTGTGGCAGATTTCTTTACTGCAAGATCTATATGCACATATTTCCCCCTTAAAGCAATTTTTGTTTTGAGTTAAGCCACGCTAATAGGCTATGTGAATGTCTAGTTTCTGGATGCAGACTCCAGTCTGTCAAACTTGCTGACATTACTGCGATTGGAGAGAAGAAAAAAAAACTCTACTGCAGAGATAGCCTCTACCAAAACTTTACATTATTTGTAGAATGCATCAATTCTACAATGCAGCAAAAAGGAGATGCTTCAGAGTATTTTCACCCATAAGAACGAAGTAAAGTTTGCAACATTTTCCTGCCTTCATTCACCTGCTTTTAATGCCATGCCAGCCAGAGGCAGAASAAGCAGGCAGTATGATGTTTATTTTAAAATAACTTAAATTTACTATAAGCATGCAACTTGATTTATATTTTTTAATAAGATTCTTTAAAATGAGGTGCTTAAGAAGACACCATATTGGCTGTTTTTTCAAATAAGACATTATTGTGTTGTTTTTATCACTCTTTAGGTAGATGAAGCCCAGACTTTTATAGGTATTTCTGAGTAAAGGAAAACTTTAGGATCTTTGGACAAATGGCCCCTCCATAAGCAAATCTAAATGTCCCAAGCTTTGCATGAGCAATTGCAAAGTACATATTAGCCTACTTGTTTGCTTACACAGGCGCTGTGCAATCAGCATGTACTATATAACTAAGTGCTTTTATTCTTATGCATGAATCAATCTGTATAAAGTGAAATTCAGATCTCTATCATGCAACGTGATTCTTTTTTCCAGTTTGCGCACAAAGTGTGGGACTTAGTCATTTTATTTTGTCACTGTAGTGACAATTTGTTTACATTTTCCAATAAGAACAGTTCTGTTTGTGGTTAAGTATAGGAGATGATCACGAACAAAGTTTGGAAGTAGAATACCTAGTCCGTCTTCCGACAGGATATCGTGTGCCTCAAAACCAAAAACGTGCGCAGCCTGCTTCTGCAGGTCCCTATTGCCTTTGCTAGTGTCGTTGCCTTACCAGTTCTGCTGCCCTGATATTTAATTACATACTGAAAGTGAGTCCTTCAAAAATCTGTTGAACTTGGAGTTGTAAAGCCACGAATGAAGCCTTAYGCTGCTGTGCCTTTCTCTCCCCTCTCTGTTACCCAAAGGTTGCTGGAGAAAGATACGTCTACAAGTTTGTTTGCGACCCTGAAGCGCTTTTCTCCATGGCCTTTCCGGACAACCAGCGCCCTTTACTGAAGACTGACATGGAGCGTCACATCAATGAGGAGGACACTGTCCCTCTGTCCCACTTTGATGAGAGCATGGTCTACATGCAGGACGGTGGCTGCTGCAACACCCACCCCTATAACGAAGGCTATGTCTATTAACAACAGTGACAGCGAAGGGGATGTTTCACCCCTCCCTTAGGCTTCTCCTCTTTCTCAAGACCCAGGGGAAAGCTGAATCGACTTCAGTTTGTTTTTTAAATAGTACACTAAAAGGGGCTTTTCCTGTTGCATTACTCCTATGGTCTGCCATGGACAGCGCACTTTATTTGAAAGGGGAGGGATGGAATCTAAACGTTATTCTGTGTAACAGGAGGAAAAGGGGGGGTTGCTTTTTACTTAAGTTTGGGAAGGGGACATACAGGTTTTAAGTACAAAAAAAAAACTATATAATGTCTGTTTTGTTTCATATCAGCATAAGATATTGTACATTTTCTCTGGGTATCTGTAGTACAGTTAATTCTCATTGTGCAAAATAACCACTTGGTGATATCAGCATAGCATGCCTAGGGCATTTATTTCTTGCCATTCTTAATTGTCTTTCTGCAGTTATAAGAGAGGAACAAAGCATAAATTGCGGCATTTAATTTAGAAACTAGAAGTGGCAGACCTTGCGCCTTGCCTTAAAAAACAAATAAGTATCACAAGATAGTTTTGTCCTTTTGGGTTTTTTTGTTGTTTTTTTACTCTTTTTTGTTTTTCTATGGCCTCAAAAAGGCTCCCATTTAATGGCAGAGTGGCCATCAGTACAGTGACTGAGTAGCACGATCCCTGACCTCAGATTGCAAAGTTGCATGTTATATCTGGTGCCACCTTGCTATGTGTACATGGCCCATGCTATGGTTTAGACCTTTCAAGATCCACTTGAGGGTAGTAATTACATGTGGTAAGCTTTCTGATGATCATGTCAGCATTAAATACAGGATCATGATCGGGAGGGAGAAAACATTTTCTATCCTTCCATTTCCTTTGGTACATAAATAAGTTATTTAATCAATAGGAATTAACTGTACTAAGTCACATATCTAATTATGCTGTTTAGATACAGCAAGCACTCCTTGAGAAAAATATCCAATACACTAAATAGGTACTTTAGTAATTTTTAGACACGGTACCCATTAATATGCATTTAAACCTTTTACTGCTGTGTTATGTTGATAACATATATAAATACTAGATAATGCTAATGCTTCTGCTGCTGTCTTTTTCTGTAATATTCTCTTTGATGCTGAATTTACTATGACCATTTATAAGCAATGCTGTAACTACAGGTAGCATTTCAGGACAAAATAGATGACTTGAACCATTTATTGCTTAGAAAATAGCTTACGCCATAGCTGTGCTATAAGCAGCTTTTACGCGCATCCACAAATGCCTAGTGAGCTTCAGCTTGCTGAGGAAAGCTCTGCGGAACCTTTTGTAACTTTTGGTGGGACGGAGACTTACACGAACTGTCAAAGAATACCATGAAGTCGCTGTATGACGTTGTAGTGCTGGCACTGATGTTACCAATCAACTTGTTTTGGACACTAAATGTAAATGTGATCGGAGATGTTTGGAAGACAATTTAAATTTTGTGGGTTTTGGATTTTTGTTTTTGGTTTGTTTATTTTTTTTWAAATTGTTTTATTTTTGCAAGGGGTGATCTTGCTCACAAGCCACACATTATTCTGTATGTAAAGTGAAARCAAAAGTTTTAAGTATTTATGAGCACCTTTTCAGAAATGTAATATTTCCAGTTTGAAGGGAGGGAAGGGGCATAACATTTAGATTTCTTTCTTTCTTTCTTTCTTTGCCCAGAGATATTTGAACAGGTGTTATATGGAATAGCTCGTTTTCCAACATTCCCGAGAYGTGGAAGGAAAATGAATGCATGACCATGAAACAACAAAATTAATTTTCATCATAATGGATGGATTTCAAAGACAAACCTAGGTGCTGGGTTAATTTTCTGTTCTATGTCAGTTAAGACACTAGTTAAGCTATGAATATTTTAATAGGGAATTAATCAAAAGTAAAAAAGTAGTGGTCACTAGAAACCACAGGTACAGAAAAACATTTGAGCAGGCATTTAATTTGCTTAGATCCATAAGGCAACATATTTTATGGGAGTGTATATATGCCTTAATATGTCACCTAATTCTGTCATTTATATATAAGTCTCAAAGGCACTTAAATTTTCAGTGATCAACCCAGAATCGCAACTCTAAAACTGCAGAATTATCAAGAAAGAAGGTGAAAAAGTGGAGTAAGATTGTTTTTAAAAAATGTAGTTTCCACTGAAATAAGGTTCAAATGAAAGATGCTTTGATGAAAAGTCCGTGGATTGGTTTTGGTTTTTTAATGTCAGCACAGAGCGCCTCCTGCCTGTGGCAGGATGTGGGTATTTGGGGAAGGGGTTGGACAAAAAAAACGAGAAAAAAAAAAGAAAAAACAAAAAATTGCATCAAATGTATAATATTTAAGAAGAAATATATTATATATATATATATATATATATCTGTATACGGTAGTGACTCACTGAACAAAACAAGCAATCAGACCAACATTACATGATCTCTCAGCAGAAGATACGAGTCTTTCACTGAACTGATTAACCCTTTTTAAAATGTACCTAAAAGGTTTATTTAAAGTGTTTTTATTCCACTTTTTTTTTTGTTTTTTTTTTTTTTTTTTTTTTTTTTTTTTTTTTCTGGGGTTTTCAGGTAGATTAATAAATCTGGCAGCTGATTTCTGCAAGATTGTTGTGTATTGGATTCCTAACCATTTGGAGTGGAGAGGCCTTTTCAGTAAGATTCTTCTTTTGGAAGAGGAGATGATGGTCTATGCCCCATGAATGGCTTCCAGCAAAATATATTAAAAAAAAGCAATATGTACAATTCACATATATGTATATATGAGGTATAATGCTTTGGCAACCTAAATCCTGTTTATATTTGACTGACAAAAGGGGGCAGAGGCAGGGAAGGATGGGATATGTAAATTTAGAGAAAGATTGATTCCAGCTAGGAACACTTCCAGATCTTCATAGGGCATTTTAATACCCTGCTGATTTTGAATGTGGGGCTTTAGGTGTTGGGGTTGTTTTCTGATTTATTATTATTTTTTTTTTGGAGGGGGTGGGGGTGGAATTAGAGGAGGTTGGATTTTTGCTTTTGTTTTGATTTGTTGTTTTCAAGCAGTACCACAGCAGTGGGCAGCACAAAWTAGTGCTACTGGGGAACAAATGTGGGAGGCTTCGCTGTAAGACCCACATACTGTGTCACAGCTGTGGGTGCTCGGACATTTTTCCTCTGTTCTAATGGTTCAGTTGTGCTGGTACCTGAATGGACGTGAAATTAGATAAAGCTGTGATGGATCCCCTCAGAATCCATTTCAGCATGTTGAGAGTATATGTTTAGGGCAAGTCACAAATTTTACTTAAGGGATAAGACTTTCTATGTCAGGGAGCTATAGCTTTTTCTCACCAGAGTGTATAACTTCTCTGTACATCAACAGTAGTGCAAATGTTAACACTGCATTCTTTGAAAGCACAGAATTCGTACGTTTGTCAGACCAAATTCTGCCTGCTTGACTTCACGATTGGCTGCTGTGGTAACTAGGAGAAATTGGGATATCAGACCATTTGGGAACATTTTCTCCAGTAGTTCCTGAGAAAAAACCCTTGCTCAGGGCCAAATCTTTTCTTTTTGGAGATTTCCCTGGTACCTGACACCATTCCCCGGTGCTTAGTGTAGTTTTATTACCTCCTGACATNTTTTTTTTTTTTTTTTTTTTAGGTTGCAAGTCCATCCTTACAGAACCAGTACAGTATCATCTAGTAAACATTTTTGCCTTGTGTGTGTGCGTGTGTGTGTATTTAATAGCAGGAAATAGATCAATAATGTGTGCAAAAGATCTATTATGAGGAAATCTTTGCATTGTTAATGGCTGTACTTTCTCCTCTGAAAAGCATTAGCCTCAGTTCACATATTACAGGTAATAGCACCCGTGAACAGCCTTATTCAGTGCCCACATTAATCGTGCTGAGGACTTTTCCAAATAGTCTCCTTCAGAGATGTTTTGGGAGTCTTAATTAGTGCAGTATCTTACAGTCTTAAGAATAATTGCTCTGAAATACCCCACTTGAATCTAGCTGTGAGAGTCTAGGAGATTAATATCTCAGTTCTCTTCACTGTTTTTTCATCAGAGGCTATTCTAGTTAGAAAGAAGGTAGCAGCTGGGAGCAGGTGCCTGTGCCTCAGAAACTCCGGTTCAAAGTCCCCTGTGTTTTGCTAAGATACCAGACTGAGAGCTGGAGCATCTGCAATACGTATATGCGCCACGTCCTGCTCAGTCTGTTGAAGAAGAGGTAGCTCCAGCACATCTTCTGTTGCTTCTGCGATGGGAGTGGTAATCTCTGGCAGAGAAGGGGGGATGGCACGTGAGGGTCAGAGGCATCTTAAAACTACAAAATTACTACAAAATCCTTAAGAATCACAAATACATCCGAAAAGTGCTGTGACTTGCCTCCCAGCTTTCCAGTTGCCTTGTGACTGTGTGGGTAGATGAAGTTAACTTCATCTRGTTAAGTTTATGTAGTAGGTTTACTTCCAGGAGGCTGAGATGCTAGATTCCCCTTGTACAGTAATTTAATTTCTGTAGGAAGGAAATATTCATGCAACCTTGTTATATGATATTTTTAAGTTCCTATGAAGAGTTTCATTGATATTTTCTTAAAGAACAACTTTTATTTTTATTTATTTATTTTTTACTTGCGGAGGACAATGCTAACATTGCCAAGGAAGAGGTAAATAAGCTCTAAGGAGCAAGTATTGTTCATGTTCTTCACAACTATAGCATTATTTAGAATAATTTTAGAAATATATCATGCCTTTAATACTGCCATAGTATCATCCTTATTACAAACTGTAATATATACTGTAACCTCAGAAACATGCAGTCAACCCTGAAGTTCTTTTGGAAATGAGCTTTCTGATGTTGGCTGAGATCATGGGAAGCTGTCTCTGAGAGGCAGGAGCCCTGTCAAGTGTTTGGGATCTGGTAAACCATAATTCTGTGTCCCTGCTTTTTTTGGCATGTTTTGTAGGCATTTCTGCCCAAGTCTGTGCTTTCTACTCGCACAATAGCAAGGTAACTGCAGCTACAGATACTTCAAAAAAATTAGTTTTGCTTGTGTATTTAATAGCCAGGTTTGATTTGTTTTGTTTCAGAAGAAATGCTTTTATGTACCTCTTTCCRCCCTCATAAAACCAGGTAGATGCTTGGGGTTTGTTTTTGTGCTGTGTAAACTACATTATAGGCTACACCAGTTCCTTGGTGCAAGAGCCCTAAAAGCAATGAGTAGAGGTGATTTCTCTTTCCCCCCCCCCTTTTTTTTGGGGGGGGGCCTCCCCTCCTTGATAGGGCCCAGCTAATCCAGTTGAAGATATCTTAAACCAATTCTTCACTCACCCACTATATTTTAGTGAACTCTGTGTTTGCTTGTCAGTACATGGCACTTTATAGCACCTCAGATAACGAGTCGAGCGTTTTAAGCGTACTGCACAGGGCTGTACTGTGGTTTTCAGTCCAAGCCTTGCRTGGGGAGTGGCATATGGCTACGCGACGTAAATAAAGGCATAAGGAGGTGTTCTCACAGAGGCGCCAGCGCTTCGGAGTTGGAGACCTTTGCCCAAACGGGCAGTTAAGGCTGCTTGCTGCCTGATCCGCTGGGGTGAGTTGTGCTCTAGAAGATCTGGCAAGGAGCTCAGCATGTATGTACAGGAGAAGACCAGAGGAAGTGTGATCCCAGCATGCCTGGGAGAGGCTCAAAAATGGGAAAAAGTCTGTCAGTGACAATCTGGCCCTACCAAGTAGATAATCCGGAGCTGATTAGTGCAGGAAGGAGGAGGTTATGTGACCGATGTAGTAAATCACAGAGCTAATTACTTGAAAGATATGCTACAGCAGAACTATAAGAAATGATGGAAAGTAATAAACTCTGTAAACAGCAATGATTTTTAAGACCTCAGTGCTTGTGGGAGTGCTTCAGGAAAAGGAAGAGAGAAAGTAAAATATAGAAAGGGACAACAATATTAGATGAGAACAACAGAAGTCATCATGAACTGCATTAGGGGACCTGGAAGATTGCAGTGTTTTAGATAAGGAAGTAAGGGACTAAGATAAGTGCAGAGTCAGTAAACTGAGATAAGAGCAAGAGAGAGAAGGTAATTGGAGGTAGTGCACTTTGTGGTCCATGGGCCAAATGTATTACTCTAGTAGATCTGCACCTGGGGTGTGTTTGGTCCCAGTAAGTTTAGCCCCAAGGACAGGAATATCAGAACTGACTTTGAAGTGGTTGTTGATAATTTAGTAAAACCATCTGCACAATGTTTGGTAGCTGTTAAAAGAGCAAACAAGATCTTGGAATATGCAGAGAGTGTTCTGGGCAATAAATGCAGCGACTTTATTGTCCTGCTGTATTAAAAATTAAAAGATAATGGCTCAGATTGTGGCTGGTGTATATCACCTTGGTTTCACTGAAGTCAGCTAAGTAGCTTTATCCCATCAGTCTATRGCCTGTTATTAGTAATGTGTATGTCTGTCTAGTTATGGTATTTACAGAGGACAATTTCTCTTGTTACACTATTCAGAAAGATATGCAAATGATCAAGAGCTGGGGCATAGCATGAAGCTAATAATAAAAGACAAAATTAAACTAAAAYGTGCATGTTCTGAGTTCTACTTGTGTAGATAGATAGCTCTTGTTCTCTGTTTGCATAAAGCTCTCTGTGGTGGTGATCTGTACATCCCATTCACTCTTACACTGATGTTACGTGATCAGCGCTGGCAGATGTGTTCACTGGAGTCCACGCTACAAGTGCGTTGGTGTTGGCCTCTGCAAAGGTGGGGGAATACATAGGGATCAGGCTGCCTTCTCAGCKCTTTAAGAAGGTAATGTGGACATTTAATAGTTTAGGTAATGCACTAGGCTTCCACCTGTTTTCAAGACTAACAAATTTCAAGTACATTTTAGTTGTAGCCAGAAAAGCTAGACTTTCAAAGGAATTTCAGGCACTCTCTRCTCCATATTGTAAGGCTTTGTCTGCCCAGCCAAATATTTTAGATATCTAAAGGCTTCCAGAAAGACTTTCAAAAGCTGCTTAGCTGAACCAGGGCTTCTCTGCTACCCTGGGAAAGAAAACTGAGAGAGAGACACAAAATAAGTAGAACTAGATGTATATCTACAGAGGAATAAAGTGAGGAGCCCCTTTCTATTATTATCTTAAAGGCAGAATTTCAGCACGGCACTGCAGGAGAGCGTTCATAGGAGTTAATGTGATCAGACATTTCCATGGAGCCCAGAATAGATCCCTACACCTGGAGAGGGACAGTCAGTTTTGCAGTCCATATATATGCTGCTCAGCATCCCACCTTTTATAAATTTGATTTCAAGTGTTTAAGTCTTCCTATTTTGGAAAGATTCTACCAAATAGCAGGTAGAGGGTCTTTAGACCCTCCAATGCTCTATTTTGTAATATCCAAGGTTTCTTTTTGAATCTGGCCTTAATGGCTGAAGGAGCACTGGCATATTATTGGTTGATTCCAAGACTATGCACTCCTTTAAACTGACYAGTTTCTATTCAGTTTCCAGCCTTTGATAAGTGCTGTATCCTGGCTGTGACAAAACCAGTCCTTAAACCTAAACTTGGCTTGTTATTGCTTTCCATCAGCTAAATGCTAGGTAAGCAGCTTTCACGTATCATRTAAACTTCTCTTGGCCCTCTGATGACTTCTGCAGTTCTGATCACTACGTCTCAGAAGTTTATAGGAGATCTAGAAAGATACAGAGAGAAGTCACAAGACCGATCAAATGGCTTCTTTATTAATAGATACTAAAAAAGACTCAGTACAGATAGCTGAGAAGGGATACAACCAAGGCATATAATATCATGAATCATTTGGAGAAGGAGAACAAGGAATGATAATTTACTTAGTCTTATAAGAATTAGTATTATAAGAATTTATTGGAGCAGTAGAAAGAAACGATCAGATGAGTAGTTTAAAGAAAATGAAGGAAGTACACACAGCACAATTATTAATTCACGAAAATTACTGCCAAAAGTTATTTTGGATGGCACAAGATTCAACTGAGTTAAAAAAATACTTAGAAAAATGTATGGAAGAAATGGCCATCAAAGATGCTCAGATATGACAGTGAAGTTGAACTGTTCAAATTAGGAAGTCCCTAAGGCAGAAATTCTCAGATTCTCAAAGGATGTGACCAAGGTCACCCTACTCCCACACTCTCTTTCTAAATGTTGATGATGGCTTCTCCTAGGGTGGGTGGACCTTTGGCTATAGGAGAGGACTTAGTATCTCCTGGAAGTGAGTAATGATTTGAAATGAAGACACAAAGCTCTGGTGGCACAAAGTAGTGGTCTACATCTTGCATTTTGTTCAGGTCTTGTGACAGAACTAAAAAGACTATATAACAAAACTGGCTTGGGTAGTTTGGGTGCTTTTACAGTACCCAACTGGACAGTAAATCTGTAAAATTGAACCTAGAATCCTTTGCCTCCAGGATCTGTTTTTCTTGTTTAACAAAAACACTCCTTACAAAGGGCTATTGTAGACTTGCGCGTGATTATTAAGCTGCTGACATTGGGGGTATTTTATTTTTAAAGGCAGAAAAGAAACATTGCTGCATTTGTGTTTAACTGGGAACTGCATGTCTTTTGAAAAAGAAGAAAGAAACATCCCCCCCCCMMAAAAAAAAGAAAAAGCAATTTGTGAGTAATATGCACTTTTTATATTCCTGCCACTTAAAACCTTTCTAACATTTCACTGTGTTTTCTCTCTATGTGGCATTTTTGTGTTTAGCAAGCTAAGACTATTTAGAATTAGATAGGATGGAAGCAGGACTGAGAAAGTATAACCCCTCCAAAATAAGGAGAGAGAGAAAAAAACACTRATAAATGTCTTTCCCCTCTCATATTGCCTCTAACTCTATCAATAACATATTCCATAAGGCTCTAACTTCCATCCTCAACAGATAACATTAAGCAGTACATATCCTAATTTCATCAGAGTTGGACTCTTGCTTAAAACCTTAGGTGACTTCATGCATTTATATCAATTGTATCAACAGACCAGTGCATCTGACTCTTTGAAAGCAGGTATGGATCTACATAGAGACTTGTCATGACAAGATGTTTGGATTTTGATGCGATGGTTATGACAAATGCAGACAGCAATAGACTCAAATCTCTCATATAAAGTAAAAGAAAAAGCTCTGGAAATACTCAGAATATTTATTGTCCTCAATTAGTAAGGTTTCTGGAAGTCAAATGCAGGTTATTTGACTKATTTCAGTGTTGTAAAGGGAACACTTTATACATAAACTGTAATGGAAACTCAGTATTTCTTAAAATGTATATAAGAGGATCTGGCTAGCCACAGAAGCTTGACCTGCTGACTTACTGCTTTAAACCAGTCTAAAAGGCCATTGCAAGGGTAAGCTGAATTCYCATACAACCTCTAAACGGAACAGACTGCAGTTCCATAAGTTAGGACCTCAGTGGGACATACATATACGGCTATATCCAGCAGGAAAGGATGAAGAAAGAGTCTTAAGAGCATTAAGCCTAAGAAAAGACGACTCTTACTCTCAGTACTGTTGCAAACTGGCTATTGCAAGCTGTATATTCATAAGAAGTGAAAACCAACTCAAAATGGCTTGCTTAAAGACCTGGGGCATCAGATGAATTCAGATTACACTGAACTGCACATCCAGGTTTTTGTTTCTATCTGGAGACATAGGTCACTCATGCCAATGAGTATTTCCATTGTATGAAGAGCTCTCAAATTTGATAAGAAAACCTCCATCTGGAGCACTCAGTCAGACACATGAAAGTAAAAAAATCATCTTATTGGTGGAAAACCAACTCTATAAMAAAATGATAAACAGTTGGGAATCAGTACATAGCAGACAGCAAMAATACTGCTGAAAAACAGGAGGGTCTAGAGAGGTTTTTATGTATATTGTAGAACAGGCAAGAAAAGCCAAGTCAGTTCAGTGACAAAATAACAAGATTACTTTGGACTCAGTTCCTCAGGTATGGAGTAACTTCCTCTTTTTGCATGACCTTGCTTTATGGGGGAAAAATCAACTTCTGCTAAAAAATGCAATATCTATCAAATGTCCTAATCTTTGTTTGATTCTTGTTATTACAAACATGAAATTAAGATTTAAATATGGAATCTGTAACCGTCTCTTCACTGGAAGAATGACATTATTGCTATGTCATAATTATAGAATACATCRTAGAGTCATGTAGTATAATGTTTTTATTGGCATGGATGTGACGGAAATATATTATCCATGCCTGACCCGTTTGTTATTTCCATGTTGTTTGTTTGTGTAGGCAGAAGTATATTTTACAGCTCCTGTTAAATATATAAAAAGGATTTTCATAGCAACATTCCCATAACATCATATATTATGTTCTCTGTACCACATATGCTGGGGAAAGAAAAGGAAGAAGAAAAAAGAAAAGAAAAGGAAAGAGAAAAGAGAAGAGAAGAAACTTATCCTTAGAATGTTTAGAAATTTTTAAATAATAGCACAGGTTTCATCATTTCTCTGTCTAGGAAGTGAATTGCTGTGATAGAAATTCTTGTGTGTCCTGACAAAGAATTTGCAAGTGACAATCATGGCTTAGAGAAGCAGCAGAGATGTGTTGCCTAATACTTATGCATTCACACACRTATTTAAACTGCTTCTTTCTAGAAAAGTTATTGATGATTTCAGGCAGTATATCGCTGCATTTATACAATATAAGTTGATGGTTCCTATCTTGGCTAAACTTCTTCCAGAAGCTGTGATAGCATGACTAAAACTATCTCAAGCAGCTTTATTGCACTGTGTTATTGAAAAAACAAAAATGGTTCTGGGATTTCTCTGGTCCTAGGTTTCTCTGAGGCCATAGTATCTGAGAAAATATAGAGGATCCTGGGAAGCAGGCCTGTCCAAATCTTTTGCAGTATTGTTGCAACTATGAAAATGAGGAGAGGCAATAGAAAGGAAAAATATTTCCATCTTTGCAAAAACAAAATGGGGCTCTTGAGACTTTTCTATGTTGCACTGTCATGTATTTTCTGTGGAAGGACTCAGAAATGACCACCTCATCTTAATGAGAAATTTAGCAGACTAAAGTCTGGCCTTGGGAATGTAGGTTTTCATGACTTAAAATGTTATTTCCCTATCTGAAGATTAGCTCATTAAGATGCCACTTATCATATTCTGAATGTTTTTCTAAATATAGAAAAACTGCTTTTAAGGAATATTTGAGCTTTAACTAAATTAGGCTATTTTGATCACTAGACCACCGTAACTTTGGAAGCAGACTCTAGATTTTCTTGTAAAAGGAGGAAAGAATTATCAGAAAAGAAAAAAAAGAAAACTTAAGGTTGTCCAGGGTGTCGGAATGTGGGATGGCYGATAGCAAGAAAAGGAAAGTTAAAAATGCATGGATAATTATAGTTGACATATGGCTTTGTGATTTACTACATGGATACTACTCATGTATATAGACTATATAGGCACTTTATATAATAGCCATGTAATTAATGTATACATTATTAATATATAAGTGCTTCTGTTAAGAYCTGTCATTAATGACGCTGTCATTTTGAAGCTGTGAGATACAACTTAGCGTGTTCCCTGTAAGACATTTGTTCYGATCTGACAGAATTAGACAAAAAGGTTGAAGTAAATTCTTCCCAGTACATGAATCTACTAAAAAAGCAGTATGATATTTCAGAAGCTGTCCATCTCATTACCCTAGCAAGGGACAACTAGCCTACAGGCTGCTTTTTAGTGAGGCAAGTAGAAAAGATATGGAAGTGGATCAAGGTGGACTTAAAATAAACTAACAGTCAGATCTCTCAGAACAGGCTAGAAATAGGGCTGCACAGACATATACCATATTCAGACCAACAAACATCAGCCTTTTTCTTTTCCCTTTGTCTAGTTTCAAAATGGAAGAGGAAATCAGAAAAGGACTGAGCAGCAGTTCTGAGGGAAAGATCGTTAACCATTTTCTCTTAATACCGTAAGAAAATTCATTTGTTTGTTACATGTTTCTGTGCGATAATAGAAAAAAAAATAGCTACATCTGGGAATTGTCAAAATAAAGAAAATGTCTTCACAAGGCTTAAAAGAAAAGAATAACAATTAGTAAGTTTGAAGGTAAATACGATAATTATGACAGCAGAGACTTTGGGATTGCAAATATAATTATCTCTATCAAATTCAAAAGAAATTAGAGAGGAGAATATTTAGCCACAATGTTTTAACATACACAGTTCATTTTTTCTGAGCCTGCCTTAAAGTCTGTAGACTTTATGTCTCTGTTTTTTTTGTACCTATGTAGATAGATGTGTAATTTTCTGAATATATGAGCATTCTCTGAAGAGGTAACAGTCTGAACTGTGAAGGGAAGCATCTTAAGGTCCAAACACAACCAGAAACATCAGATTTTGTTGATATCTGCTGGCAGCAGAACTCCATTTAATGGCTTAGTAAGATAAGTTGCATTTTAAGAATGGTGCTATGAATTTTTTGTTCAGTTTAGATAAAACAATAGCCCTGAAACCTGTTGAATTTAACAAAAAGTTCAACAGTTTAATGGTCAAGATATCCCTACTATGCCTCATTATCTTAYGGATGAAGTTAATCTCATATGTCTTATTGGTTTGTTATAGAGAATATAGATATAAAAACACTGACTGTGCCCTTTCTTTAGACATTTTTTCTTGTGTAGAGGGTGTGTGAATGTAGCAAGGTCAAACCAATCAGCACAAATGCAAATGAAKGTAAAAAGTAAAGAATTGAGTCATTGCATCTAGTTGTTTACTGTCTTCTCCATGTAAATCCAAGAATTTTTATTCCTCTGTKGTTTTTGAGTAGTAACAAGATTTTATTTTTATTCTGTATCTTTTTTTTTACTATAAGGAGAATGCTATAGTCTACTGTCTCTTCAAATTAGGAAACTTTTTTTCTACCATTTTCCATATGTTTCACTTAGCTTGGTTCTACACTCTTTCATTATGAAAATCTCCTTTTCAGGAAGCTAAAAGATGGACATAACAGTTAGTTCAGATGGGTTAACCTRTCTTGTGGAGAGTACTGTGGCACAGACACAATTCAAAATGCAAATATTTACAATATTTCATGTCTCAGTACTTGAAATATTTGAGCATAAAGATAACCCTAAATCTATAAAAGAATATTATGGGCATTATTAAGCACATCTTCCCAGCTGAAATATACAGACAGAACCTTTTTAAAGCCCTTATTGGTCTGCCAGATTCAGAGGAGAAATTTTCCTYGGTGGCTTGTGACCCAGGCAACCTGGGTTCTATTTACAGCACTGTGGGTGCCCCAGGATAAAACTGTTTATTTTTTCTGTTACTTGTACCAAATGAGTCACCTGCCTTTGTAAAATTCTTTGAAAGCTACTGATAAAAAGTATTCTGTGACAGCTAAGAATTAATACCATTCATTGGTTATGTCAGCCTTTGAAATTCAGCTTGCAAATTTTCAGTCACTTCTAATACCTTTGGATCACAGGTTTTTTCTTAAGATAAATAAGTAAATAAAAATCAAAAACCTCTGCAAGATTTAAAACTAAAATTCTGTTTCAACCCTTAAATATTTTGAGGGTATCAGTCCATCTACATTTGTACTTGGGACAAATTGAAATGTGTATGTGTATAGTTTTAGCAAGCCTCATYCAACCTGTTTTCTTACCTATTGATATATTTGTAACAATGTTTCTTCACTGAAGCATGTCCTACTTACACTTAATATATTGTAGGGAGGCAGCTCTTTGAGGAAATATAAAGAATATATATTTCCTTTGATATGCATCTAATGACTAATAGACTTTAAACATTGCAAGAAAATTGTAAAACTGTGTCTGAATCAGAGACAGTCATATCAGTTCATTCCTTTCCTTGCATGCATTTCAGCACATGATCAACCTTCCRTCAGGTGCAAAGTTATTTCATAGGACATTACCTCACTAAAGGTCACTCAAGGATTTGGCAGGATATTGTGTACTTTGGAGACATACCCCCATGGAAAAGATGTTCTTCGTTTTCCTAAGCAGTTATAAGCTTCCTAACTACACTGACTACTATACAATTTTTCCTCACAATTTTAGGGGATCAGAAAGTAATTTTTCCTGCTTTATAGGTAACTACTCAAATATGGGTGGAGGAAAGGTCACACAAGAATTCATTCGATGTAGAGCTGAATCCAGTTGAGTGGCCGGGCACTGGATGAGATTTCCTGCTTCTCCACACACAGTCGCTAATGAATTTTTCTGATGGGATCCATGCAGCCCATATGTTGGCAAAGCTCCTGCACTGAATCCCAACTCCACCATGGTTATCTCCTATGGAATTTAGCGGCACTTTGGAAGTCATTGACTGGACATTGACCCCTGAAAGAGGTTAAGAGATCTGAAAGGAGCTCAGTGGGAGTGGAGGGGTGCAGGTCCTCAGGAAAACTAAATATTGTGTTTCAGCTGAGTTGTAGTTTCACGCCACTGTGTGAGGCATACAGTTTGGGGGAGCGAAGTGCCCTACTCCCATCTTTTGGCCGTACTCCTATTTGAGATGCCTGCATCTTGGCATCTGCTGCGTAGGTTGCTGATTCCTGATCTCTGCAGGTGTGCTGTTAGGATAGGGATCTCCTGCTAGCCACAGGCATCCCTTATGGCAGCTCCACTCAGTGGAGAAGAGTAGAGGTCAAGCTAGTGCTCTTGGGGTCTTCGAACTGCGGAGTGCTCGTGTGTAAGATGTACATCACAAACATTTGACGGTTGCTCCTTCCTCCTACAGCTACACCTCTCCTTAAGGCATTTTGCAGAACCAAAAGAGTGACAGAGCAATACCGTATAGATCACATTTTTATTCTCATTCTGTGATTCACAAACCAAGATATGCGACATTTGCATAGTTTTTACTCATAAAGGAGGAGAATCCAGGACAGCCCTTTGTTTTTCACTTTTATTTTCAATAAATAAATTAACTTAGTATTTAACAAAATTGGGAACTAGAGATCTACCGTGTGATCCAGTCAAATCTGTATTCACAGTGACTTTCCTTTGAAAATTAGCTGTCAGAAGCGCAGCATGAGCATGATTTATATGAGACCTCAAAATTTGTTTGCTTTTGCACCTAATGCCAGATCTTAAACTCTGCTTTCCTAAGGCCAAAAGGCTAATGTACTAACTTACAGTATCATGCAGCTGCCTATTTGGTTGAGTTTATTTTCTTCTCACAGAAGGTTAATTTCCATAAAAGGGATTTTGATTTGACTGGGCTTGTTTGGACAAGATTTTATGGGATTTTGTTTCAGTCATGGTGTTTGGTGTCTCACTGCATAAAGAAACACAGCACAATGATAGAGAATACTGTTTAATTTTTCACTAAACAAGCCTATCAAGGGTATTTTTGTATTAAATATATTTTCAGGTATATTGTTCTGGAATAGCAGAGTGTTTCCTGTCTCCAACACTTGCTAACATATGTTAACCTAGAGGTTTTATCCCTGCAGTCTTAGTGGTGCTTATTTTCAGGGAGTACTTAGCAGGAGATAAAACTGATTAAACTAGGATTAAACAGGAACCAAATAGTTACAATTATTGAGTCCTGGGTTCATAGTGAACTGGGGAAAATATTTGATTTCTAGAAAGTTACTGCAGAAATTTTCCTCTAGACACATGTTGAAAGTGTGGTAAATGCATATGAAAGCCCTAGA
>NW_028185173.1:2335644-2336914 GCF_003343005.1 Rhea americana
TATGCGCTTGATTAAAACTTGTAGTTCTTGAAAAAGCTTATTTCTAACAATTAGCTTGTAACTAGAGCTAATAACATTGATTGGTAATACAAAACACATGAAAGAACCTGTTGAGTGTCATTACTCCAATTCCTTTGGTATTCTGGGCCCTCTAACATATGAGAATCAAGATGTAGAACACAAATTTCCACCCAGAACCTGTAATATAACTAAAGTAGACGGAGGAAAGAAAAATCTCAAAGCAGTGAACAAATCCATCTTCTTTAACTATACTGGACTGAATCCAAGTTGAATTCAGTCTTCTGCAACCTTGCTGAATTTAGAGCCATTTGCAGAGGGGTAACTGATGGGAGGGTTTGCCCCTGCAGCTCATTTAGAAATACATCTTCATTTGGCACAATCCAGCAGAGATGAAAGGCAGCAGCACTTTGCGAATTTTACTGAGCAAAAAGGTTTAAAGTAGCTGACAAGCGTCATAAGATATTGTTGTACCAGTTTATATTGATTGTGCTGGAGGGCACCTCCTTGTGGAAGAAGATTGATTTTTTTGTGTGTGTTTTCACAAAGAGATTTTTAATAGTCTTTGTACTTGCTGTCGYGTTGCAAAGGCCCACAAGGAAGACATGTCTGATACCACGGCTTTAAAAGATCATCCCCTCAGCCTCCAATAAACCTCAGTTAATACTATATAAAAACATTCTCCAATGTAATTACACTGAAAACAGATTTTTATAAGTTATAAGGTCAAATTCTGCACTCATGCACTAGCAAAGAAATCAGCACCACTCGGGAATTAAATYAGCTCAACTTCAGAGGTATATTTAAGAGAAGGTGTTCTCAGTTTCTGATTCYTTCCTTAAAAGGTCTAATTCTTTCTTAAACTCATGAAATTGTGAAAGCTGTAAATTGTTATACTGTAATTTGAGTCATTGGACTGTAAATTGTTCCTAGAATTTTTCTAATGTTGTTTCTTTACTCAGGAATCTCATGCCTTTACCATTTAGTGAGGGAAAAATTCACAGAGAAGAACTGAGTAACAAGCTAACATTTTTTTCAATTTGGAGCAGAAAAAGCACTGACCACATTCTGCATTTTCATGTGGTATTTATGTAAGCGTGGGCAAAGGCTATAATGATCCTCAAGATTTCTCATAGATCAATACAATAGCAGTTCTCCATATGAACCCCCCCCCCCCCGCAGAATTTAGCAGGGATGAAACTGCTATGTTTGCAAGGAATTTAAGGTAATATAAAAATGCTTGAATGCAATA
>NW_028185173.1:2336979-2373891 GCF_003343005.1 Rhea americana
TTTTTGCAATTTAATAGTAGGTTAACTCCATAGTGAGTTCCACAGGATGCTTCTGTTCAGTTCCCTATGGCTTCTCCATAAGGTTAGGAACCTTCTCGTCCCTACGTCATGATCTACCTAGCACCAAGTGTCAAGCACTGTTGGTTGCAACGAAACTTCTGCTCTAGCAGAGCTGAGGTGTAGATCTTAGCCGCTCATCCAAGCTGCGAGTGGTACATTTGTTTTCTTGTGACTGCAGTAGACAAAGTCCCCTTCCTCAGTTAGCAAGAAATGCTGGAAGTGCTTGGATGCTGCAGGAACTGTATTTCAGTCACTAATTAGTTCATGATGCATGTTATGAAGTGCTAAGCTCCGTGTACTGGCTAGATATCGTATTCTTATTTACCTCTGTTCCTCCTGTAATTGCAATTAAATATGCTGGGCCTATTCTCACTTTCTTGCTTGATGTTTATGCCTGAGTTAGAAGCTGAGGCTTGCCCATACAACCAACCGATAATGCGATTCTCCTATCTTTGCTATTCTGACTTGACTTACAGAAGTGCTGCTGACAATACAGGTGCCTAAATCAGTTGTCTGAAGTCAGATAGTGAAAATATCCTCTGTTGCTCAAATTTTGCCTTGTTTTAGCAGTACTTACAAAAGTCTTTTGTATTTTCTGGAAGTGTATATGTGAGTTTCAGTCATTGTAATGCAAATTACAGATTAAGCCAAAATCAACAAACATGGAAGTAAATAAAATTAATACGAACATTTCCACTGACTTCCATAGTGGGTTGATTTGAGTTAATAAGATTTCTGAAGAAGGAGCTTTCTCTTTCTGTGTATTCATGCAGTATTTTGTGAAATGGGCCCAGATCCTGTTTTTTACTGCTGCACTAAAAATAACAATGATGTAATGTACTTTGCAAATACTGAGTTTTAGTGTGGAACCTACAACTGTAGCTGCTAACTTCTTCTAGTTTGTGACTTTTATTTCTAACTTTTTCTCCCTACATATTCACACAATGAAAACTAGATTGCTTAAGTGCTGGGAAAAGTGAAGAGCAATGAAATGAGAGGATGGAAAATGTAGAATGGTTCTTAAGAAATAAAGATGGCTCCCATTCAGAATAAATTTAAAAGTTTTCAGTTGCTTGTTGGTATAGAGCATCTAAGAAGATGTCAGGGTGGAGGAAAAAAATAGTACCTTATTTTGCTAAAATGTGAATTCAGAATATTTCGAGACAAATCATACCATGGTCATTATGAAAACTACCAACAATATAATTTTATTAAAAAATACATACAGGTAAAGAAAAGACAGTTGCTTTTGTACAACACTGATCAGGAAAGTGGAGAAAAGAATAGGGAGCATGCACAAGACAGACAAAGAGGGAATGAGCAACGCTGCTTTGTGAATCAGCTAGTATTGGCAACGCTCCTTAAACTCTTAACCAGCTGGAAAAAGTTGGCTCTGACTGTAAGCTTGGATACGGAATCTTTATATTATGCAGGATAGATGAATAAAGCAGCAACTATATTAACTGATTGTTTTTTGAGGAAAATGGATTGTAATCTAATAAACATATAAAACTATATATAGATTGCATCTTATACATTAGGAACAACCATTCCCTCCCCTAATCCTCTGAATTTTGGTCTCTGATGTAAGACGGTGGAAAGCATTCATTATAGTGCAGTTTCTTCTTCCCTTCAGCAGCTCTTCTTTGGAACGCCAGGATCAGTTAATTTGAAAGAGCCTATCTGAACAGTAGAAGAGTAGTGAAGTGAAGTGTTTTTTCCCGTGCAAACACTATATGAGCACATTCAGCCTCGGAATCATTTTTTTTTTTTTTTTTGAGAGAGAGGCAGTGTTGTTTTATATGTAGAGGACATAATCTGAGAAGTTTTCTAAAAGGAGACGGAATGTGAAAAAGATACTTAGGCTTACATTGTGGGATAAAAGCAATCTGATCCAAAGTACTGTACCCAATTAAAACACTGAATCTTAAAAGTCAGATTAAGATTTTCAGAGATCAAGTGTATATTTCTATCAGCCTATAAGTGCAGAAGTCTGATCACAGAAACTTATAAAAATGTATGCAACTAGAGGCAGAAAAAAGTTGTATATGAGTTATCTCATCCAGCTATTTGATACTTGTTTTTGCAATACATTTTCTAGTGTTTTAAAATTACTGTTTTAAACATATCACTGTTTAAGTATATAACTTTCAGGTCTGCCTTTTAAAATAGCATTAAGTAACTGAGAAAAAATTCCCATACAAATACAGTGTTTAACACTTACAAATAGCAAGAAATAAGTAATGAGTGATGAGAAGTTTTTGTGGTTGTACAGTTGGTGCTGCATAGAACTTAACAGCTGCTAGCGCACAGCGGAGAAAAAAGTCAAATCTTTTCTTATATAGTCATCAAACATTTCATGGGATCTTGTACCGAATCAAGGAAATCCCTGGTGATCCTGTTCCCCTGCACCATTAAAGACACAGCTAGACTGTGGTTGTAGAACCTCGCAAGGAACTGTGTGTCAGCAAGTGGTTTTCCCTGACAGGAAGGCAGAATGATGGCAATTACAGGTCAACCATCTGAGAAAAGATTAGAATTGAATGAGCCCAAGGGCTCAATTCTTAATCCAGAAACATGAGTACATATTGTTTGCTGTGTTTCTTGTCAGTTTAATTCCTCTGGTTGCATGATGTTATCAATGACACAGTGTGTTTTCATACTTAACGGTGGAAGAGGTTTCCAGATTGCATATTTTATCTTGGTATGAAAGGATTTAGATAGGTGACTTTTCTGTTTGTCAAGGGAAGATATACTTAAAATATGTTGTGAAATATTTGTCATATGAACTACAGACAGCTGGTAAAAATAAACGAGCCATAGTGCAGTGTGCCCAGAGACCTGTCTTTTCCTTCCAGTCTTTACATGACTGACTTTACTGTGATGGTCACAGTATACTTTTGTTTGTACTCAAGTCCTCTGTATGGAAAACGGAGGTAGCATTCATTTTGCATAGATTTGATATTCCCAGATGAAAAACAATGTTATTATTAAGCACAGAATTTGATTATTGAAGCTACAAGAAGACTAAGATTTTCTAAAACTGGCTCCAAAAGTATGGGAAATGAGGAGAGGGAGCATGAGAGCATGTAAGAACTTACATAATAACTATTATTAATTTATTCACTCATTTTTTGATCCTGGCTGTTGACAGGTGCATGTAAGGGTGTGACCACAAAGAAAAGGCAAAGGTGCCGGGTGAGGAGGGGATGAATAAAGCAAAGTATATATACTTCCCTGTAGAATACGAAAGGAGATACAGATGAAAAACGATGCAGTAGCAAGAAAGTAAAGAGGAAAAGGACAGGATCATTCTGTGACCAGAGCCAAAGAAAGGATAAAGGTTCCTGGGGAAGGACTAGGAAGCCGGAGAATCTCAATTCAAGGACTGAAGTTCAAAGGACTGAAAATGGAAAGAACAGAACTGGCAAGTCRTAAGTGAAAAAGAGGCAGGCATGTACGAACGAAAACTACTTATTAAGAATCACTTCCTAAAACATCTAGCCTTGCAGTAGTTTGTATGCAGAAATAGAAGAATAAAGAATGTGTTCCAGATGTGACAAGAGATTGACTGTCTTTCATGTTGGGACAAATTTTCATCTGAATGAATGTGGTATAACTACACCAGCTTAAGGCCTTTCAGGAAAATGGAAGTGCTCATGGAACATCAGTGGTATTCTAATAAGCCTTAGAAAAAGTGAGAAATGGGAAGATGAGATAAGGATTAATGCTGTGAGAAAGGTTTATGGAGGAGATGTTTTTATAAAGTAATAACTTTTTTGACAGATTGACTATGTTTGGATACATGGGTATAGACTTCTGGAAAGGGACTAGACAAGTGATAAAAGTTTGAAATTGGAAAATAAATTTGGAACAGATTCTTGTAATCTTTATTCCTGGGTTGATATTTCAATCCACAGAGACTCATGAAATACTATTTGACCAGAGGAGAGTAAATATAAGAGTATTTAAATTCTTATATAGAGACTGCAGAAGAAACGTTGCAAAGAATAGAAAGGCCAAGTTTTTCCTGAACATAGTTATTGATAAACTTCTTCACTAACAACAGTTTAGTGCTCTTTTAGACTTTTTAAGCAATGAAGATGTCATAGAAATGCTGATCATTAAAAAATACCTTTGCTCAAGGACTGATACCATTAGATTGAATGAAAGAAGGACCAAAGTGAATTTAAGATCTTCATTTCTAAAGAAATATGTTGCTAAACTAAGTGCATGAGGAGCTGAAGAACTTAACTGTAGAGAAGGCATGGATGTTTGTGTGGCCAAAGGTTACCCCCTATGACATTTTGGAAGGGCAGGTCAGGGTGGGAGGTGCTCAGAAGAAAGGTTCTAGGCTTAGAGGCTTAGTATGAGACCAAGAACCTACAAAGTATGGACAAATGGACAGATCAGTTAAAAAAAAGGCTCTCTCTTGCATGTTCGGAAGTGTAAAGGAAGTAAAGATTGAGAAAAGTAAAGCTGAATTAGTTCTTACAGAGGATGTTAAAACGAATCTATAAAAATAAAACGTGAAAAAAGGAAAAAGAGGGGCTACGACAAAAAGTGGATGTGGAGGGATGGAGTAAGACACTGTGACCCAAAAGCTGAATGAATACTTTACTTCAGTTTTCAGTGAGTATTATGGTGTTGCAATTACCTCAGTGGATGCAAGAGTAAAACTGAGGGGCTTAATAACCTCCAGCATTATGGTTCCAGAGTTCTGGAAGGAGAGGAACATGAAATTACAGACCTAGTAGTAGGTATTCCTAACTCCTCAACAGGGTCAAGAGCACATAAAAGTGCTCTTACATTAGTCTGATCTCTAAAGTATCCAAAGTCTTACAATACAGTTTGAAGAAAAGATATGTAAATGGAAATAAGGAAAAATCAGATTATATTAGATGCAATTATCAAAGTAACCATGCCAGATTAATCTAATAATTTCATTTGAAAATTGACATTCAAGACAGAAAAGTTATACAATAAAACTTATGAAACTTCATTGGCCAGTTTCTAATTAAGACAGAAAAGATAGGAATTAGTGGAAGAATTTTAAGGCAAGTAAGGACCTGGTAAAAAAGAGAAATAGCAACGTGTAATGTCGGTATTTTTGAAAGTGGATGTGTTAGGATGGACAGTGTTTATCATATAATTTTTCTATTAATTATCTTTGGACTATCTTGTTTAATATTTACAGTCATGGCTTGCACATAACAATGAAAATGTTCTGAGAAGACTGATGATGACCAAAGATAGATGACATCATCAAAACAAAGTGATCAACATAACATATAGGAAGAATTTAGTCATTATAAGGATTTGGATACATTTCAAAAGATATGGGTTTCAGAGCTAAAGATAAAAAATATAGTAAAATGGGAAGATCAGGATGAAAAATAATTWAAAAAAAAGAACTTGAATGTGATTACCTACTGCAGGAGGATGTAACTCAGTCTTGAAAAAAACAAAGGTTGTTGAAGACTGGATCAAGGACATTATGACCAGTAGAAATTGAAAACATCAGTCCCATTGCTTCAGTAAGCTTTCACCTCCAATGCCATGCACTATGTGGGTTATGTACTTTCAAAAAAATGGGCCTTTAATTCTGATGGACATAAAGAGGGAGTGCCCAGGTTCTGTTTTTATAGATTGGTCAGGAGGTTGGAGGGTCTGTTATGAGCAGAAAGACTGGAACGGCTATATGATTACCGTTTATAAATGGTTGGGAAAGTAACAGGAAAAAGAACTCTCTAAACTAAAAGAGTATGGGCACAAAAACAAGCAGTACAGACTAGCAAAGAATAAATGTAAGCTGAATACCAGAGGAAACCTTCTAACAGCCAGAGCAGGAACAGCTCAAGAGTAAGGTCTCCTAATCCAGGTCTTCCTGTTAGAAGAACGGGTAGGGGCAGAGACAGGGCACAAAACTGAAAGAAAGTCTTGGAAAGATGACATCTAGCTTTGCACTACCTTTGGATCTACAGGCAGTGCAAGGGATGAAGGTGGCAGCTGTAGCCGACATAACCCTTTGACTCTGTCTGTGGCAGCACCAAAAGCTTCTGTGACCTTCTGTTTTCCAGTTTAGGTTCAAAAAAGCAATGACATGTAGCCATTTTGCTGCCCCCAACTTTCTGGTTGTTCTAGACAGTAGTTTGTGCCATGCACTTGTTCTTTAGCCCTAGTTCCTCAATTCCTAGTTCTGTTCCTGTGAGGTCTGTAGTGTCTGTTTAGGTTACCTGTGGAAAAATTGACATTTTCTAGGTGGTACATCTACCACTGTCTTTATGGAAATGAGAAAAGCATGATGCTACAACTTATTTTATATTACAAGGCTTTCAGCCTCATCTGCATTTTTTTTTAAAGTTTTCTATGTGCAATAGATTCTATAATGCAGAGGCTGGATACAGAATACAATAATACTGTTAACGGTTGAGGAATGAAGCAGTTGTAAATGAAGTTTTTAAGGAAAGTCAATCATGATGGAATCCAATCAGTGAAATGCTAGTGAAAGCTATTTGAGGCAAAAAGTACTGAAAACACAGGAGTTTAAAAAAGCTTTTAAAAATAGAATTATTGAGATTCTGAAAGTTGTTAAAGTTGCTATTAGATAAATGAGAGGTTTTGGTCTCAAAAGTATGTCGTTCTGCAAAGTAAAAAAAAATAGTATTATTGATTTGTTTGTTACATTTTGAATAACTGTAGGGCATGCTGGGAAAAAATAAGTTATATTTAAGTGGTCCATAGGAACTAATTTGTAACTAAGACACTGACGATATTTTTATGCTTATTAGCATAATACTATCAGTTCAGAGGAAGATTAAGCTTTCCACAGAACCCATAAACATTTAGCTTGTTGTAACTACAGATTTTAATGATTGAAAAACAGGCTCATCCATCTGTTGGAGACTAGCAAAATAAATACTTTGAGTTACCTGTATAAGCTGCTTTCTCTGTAAATGTAGTTCTAAATAGGGACAATGAGAACTGATAATACTGCTCATTTTTTAGACAAGATGTCAAATTTAGGGTAAATGATGCTAAAAAATATTGTAAAATGGTCTCTCTCCTCTGTCAGGGCAATAAAATGATCACAGCAGTTTTTTTTCTCATCAAAGCAGATGGCTTTAATGATTTTTCAAGCCATGCTTAATTCATCTGCAAACAACAGAGATCAGTTTGCAAATGTGTACTGAAAGAGAGAGATGTTACTGTTCATAAATGCTCTGTAAGTTTGTTTTGCCCTATCATTAGTGGCAAATGGTGTTTACTTAAGGTAAATTATTTTTGTGAACCGTCTCAGAGTCAGTATTGCAGCTACAATAAATTACCTGTAAAATGAAATGAGCATCACCTGGTTAATGTGGCTAGTGCAATTGACCTGATGGAATAAGTAAAATTATCTATTTTCTTTTGAATTAAAATTGCATTATAGAAATGATTTCCATCTTTCCTAAATGCCTGTTTGCTTTGCACTATATAAATGCCTGTTTTGTTTTTTCATAATTTTCTATTGTGACTTTGTTATTTATATAATGTTGTTGTTCTTTAATGCCAGGCAGAGAAAAATCACATGATTCACATGGAGGTTCATATTTTAAAAATAGCTCTGAATATAACTTGTATAATATCAGAAGTAAGTTAAAAGAAGTTCAACTATAGAAAAATTCTATATATGATAACTAACAGAACAGGAAGCTTTAAAATGCACTGAATAAATGAAAACTTCGATTCTGGCTCTTTTACGTCCCTAAATAGGGGGAAATTCTGTTTTTCCTAAAACTATTTATATTATTCCTCCATTTACCTAGTGAATGAAATATAACTGGAAAACATATCAGTGTTTGATGAAAGAAGGATATATTTCTGAACACTGAAACTCAGTTCTGAAGATCCATTCTTCTGTTAAAGGCACTGAACTTATCGACAACTATGTTGCTCCAGGTTATAAAGAAACTGAAGATTTTGTTTCTGTCCACACACACACACACACACACACACAAACACACACACACACACATATATATTCGCATACACACACACACACACACACACTAAAACTCTGTAAAAAAAAGATTTCTTTAGCCGAACAGGCATTTATCACTTATAGATGTGAGTAATGTATCCAATTAGGCCATACAAGACTTGTTTTCTTTCTAAACTGATCTTACTTGAAGTTAAAATATATTTCATGATTTATGATTGATGGCTTGCCACCTAAACCACTTAAAATGTAGCAAGAATAGGCAAAGGTGTTGGGATGACACTGACTATAATAAATAACATGAGATATGTGTTAAGAAAACTGTGAAATTAGATATTGAAGAGCATTGATGCTTGGGGTTGTAGATGTTCTTGATTTCAAACTGGAATTATAAACAAAAGAAAGATATTTTAAATCATTTAAATGAAAGAAAGTTGCAGGTGGCATTCCTGATACAGACATTATATGTTTCTTCATAATGCAATTCTTGGACAGTGTAAACATTCAAAATCAAAAACTCATCAAAATGTTGAGCTATTGCTGCAATTAAAAAGAACCGTTAATTTCCTTTATATTTAATCTTCTGTATTTTTCCAAGGCACTCTTGTCTGAGGGTCTCATAAAAATAAATAAATAAATAAATAAATTTCAGCATTGCCTAGGTCAGAAGGGGAAGCTCTACCTGCACAAGGAATTCAGATACACAGAACACAGCTAATCCCAGGAGTAAGAACACCTACTTGACTAAATCATTTGATACAAATAAAGAATTCATTGACCACCCTTATTTCAGTGGGTGGTTTTGTAAAATACCTTTTCTGATTTCTCAGGGACCGATCTTTGACCTTGGCTCGCAGTCCTGATAAGAATGGCAGCAAGAGATCCAAAATATTTATATGCTGATAGAAAATTTTTGTAGACAGTAGAAGAGATATCTTCCTAATTATCTTCTTGTTTCACTGCTAGAAAGATTATTTTAAAATCTTGTTTATTTCAAAACGTTGCTGATACAACATTATTCATGATGTCAGTTGTCTGAGAGGAAGATAGCAAGCCCCTACTTGCAAAGTTGTGACATTTTCAAGTCACAGCAATTAGTTCAGTTATCTAACACAATACAAGTGAAAGCGAGAAAGAATGGGTMAGAACAGGAATTATCTACAACATGCCTTTCAATTCAGACAGGGGGTCAGGGTTATAGAGATTGCATTCAAGATGCCAGCAACAGTGTTAGAGAACATAATTTAGCAGMAACGTCCATGCTAATGCCAGGAAAGCAGCTGGCATCCTACAAGAAATACACTTGAATAGACCTCAGTTCGAGATATTCAAGACCTTTCTTAGAGGTGAAAACTTAAATGAAAATGCAGCTTCAGGATCTGTCTAGCACTATGCTGTTGGCATTCTGTTAAAAAAAAACAAAAAACAAAGACCCCACAGTTGGAGGGTAGGAGGGAGGACTGTATCCTACTAAACTGTGAGTTTCAGTAATAAGGCTTCACTAAGAAAAGAAGTGCAGCATAACTAAATTTAACATACATCCTAGAGAAGCAATCAAATCATATAGCCCGAGCTTCAGTGAATAATTCATGTGAAACCTGATGAGATAAAAGGACTGACATGAGAGAACACCATAAATAACATACTGTAAAAAGACTGAAGACCAAAGATCTAGTCTTTCATCAGCTGATATAAGGCAACGTCCCCCTTTGGAAATGCTGGTTCTTCTTCACTCGGTCTAGTCACCTTGCATTTTTCACAGTTTTTTAGCTGGGAAACTGACAGAAGGCAATTTTCCCAGTTGATAAATTTAGTTTTGCTAACTTGATACTAACTCTAATTTTTGCCATCTCTCTAATTTTCCCAATTGTCATTTTGTGAGCAGTGGGGGGCATTCTTTCCATTCCTGCTGWCGTGAACACCACAGCAATCGTATCTATCAACGGCACACCACCTTTAACCATTTCTTCTCTCYGGCCTTGTTAAGTCCCACTGCTTTTTCCTGATTTGGGAAAAAAGATGAAAAGTGCGCACAGACACCCCTCCCCACACACAGATATGCACAAACTCTTGCTCTTGTATTTATTTTATAATTGTGTAATAAAACGGAAAATCACTTTGGTGGGGAAAAATGAACTTTTTCTTGACTATGTCTCTGCGGTAAAAGATTAATAGAAGCGAAGTGGCCCTGTGAAAACAGTGACAACACAGCACTGTGGTGGAGCGAGTAGCTAGCTGCAGTACATCCACTGCACGGCCTAGTAACCTGTCTCTGTGTTTCTCACACCACTATGTAGTTGTGTTGCTCTTACCTGTGTGTTTTGGTTGTGATATTATCACTAGGACAGTCTCTTTTTTTTCCCCCTCTAGCCTTTACAGGAACTGCTGGACCTTTCTGAGCACAATACAAATATTTCAGCAGATACGGTATCTATTATTGCTTCCCGTAATCAAAACCAGCACATATACTAGTTGACTACAAAGCCAAGCTGAAGATAATTGGCTAATTTCAAACCTAGTAACCACTCACATGACACAGTAGATGTTTAGGGCTATGGTGCAAACCTGCTCTGAGGTACAGCCTGAAGTCCTGTACCTCAAGCACACATCTTGGTCACCTCCTTCTGACTAGACAGTGGGATGGGATGCAGGTCTGGTCTCCTGGTTACTTTGTAAGGACATAGTGATATATAGACAGGAAGGTAACATCTGTGACTCCAGTAAGTTCCTTTGATTTAGGTAATTAGGGGACCAAGATGCATAGTGGCCCACTGAGTATTTTTCCATCGCTGGTGCGAATGGGTCAAGAAACTGTAGGAGACCAGAGTGAATAGTGGACTAGGCAGGGGCAACATGCATACAGCATTGTTACTGTGCTTCAAGTTAAACATATTTATGTTTAAGTACATGCTTCACTGGACCAAGGCCAGGAYGCTCAGCACTATGCAGACTCAAAGTGCTTATAGCATTTAAACTAGATCTAGTCAGGAATTTTCCATTAACGTGTTAATTCTGGTGGAAAGTGCAATTGTCACAAAAAAAAATGTTTTCCGCAATTCGAGAGAGGATCCAAACTGCATATATCATCATGATGCGAAAAATATATTTATGTTTTGAGATCTCTTTGACTTGATTAGCAATATTTTATTTTGCTGAATTAAATCAAAAATTTTTTTTTTTCAGATAAGTTTACCATTAAATAGCAGTTTCTGTTACAGCCTTATGGGAATGAAACTTCAAGTAAATCACTTTCCCATGGCCTGGGCTGTTTAGTGAGTTGTCTTGACCATGCTGGAAAGTGTAATTCACCTATCCCAGCTGCTTATAGCATCTCTGGACATCCAGGAAGAGTGGGAGGATATCACATGGCTCTGTCAGACATAAACAAACCAGACAGATGGTTTCATGCAAGAAAAAAATGTCTATCATCAGCTTCACCCCTACCCACTACAATGCAGTACCATAAGAAATTAAGTTTAACGCTGAAGTGGTTGGAATTGAATTACTTCACCTCTAGTACCACTTAAGAAACATTTTTACACTATATTCCACAACTAGTTTTGTTTCAACTTTTCATCCCAATTTGGAAACAGAATAAATGTTGACATATGGCTATTGCCTATAGAGAGTCTACCCACTCTTACTTGGCTCACAAAACCTTTTCTTCCCAGTCTGTCAGAGCTGTTGCATCTTGGTGACTAGCACACTGCTCTGAACTTATTCCAGATGAGCAGAACAGCCCTTCATAGGCTATTTGCATTGCTGTGGTGGACCAGTATGTGGTTCACTTTAATGTGATGGTAAGCAATGCCCCAAAGATACTGGAATTTCTGGAATGCAAACCTGGCATTTGTCACACTAGCTTCCCTGCATGTTGCTCTGGAGAGCTTTGCCAGCCCCAAGGAAAAGGGTCCGAAAGCTAACCTTGACTAACCATTGGTAGTTAACTCGCAGTTCCCTCAGCTGATGCTTCTTTTTCCATCAGTGAGGTTTTTTCCCAAACTTTTTATTTATAATGCATGTAATGTCCCCTACTGGTAGCTTATTCATGGAGTATAGTGATGCAAAAACATGTATTGGAAGCAGACAATATTATCCTAGATCTGCTAGTTGTCTGTGAATTTTACTGAGCAATTGTTTCTCTTGCTGCAGGCACTGATTTGTTACTAATTGATCCAAAAAACAACCCTGGATTTTAAGTAAGTAAAGTGAGGTCAGAAATTTGGCATGAACCATTTAAGCCAATAATGGAGGAAATTACTTTATTAYAGAGTTAGGCTGATACTTTTAGAGGCAAGAATAACTCTCATTACCATTGTTGGCAATCACACAGYCTAATCCCAAGCACGTAACTTAGAAAGGTTCCCCCTGTGTGGACAAGCGTTCTCAATGAGTTTCTAAATTTATAGAMGCCTCAAAAGCCCACGGTCTCTATGTTTTGTTGTTAGACTCTGCAGTTAACTCCCAAAGGTGGGACTCCAGCCTAGCAGCAAGCAGCATTTTTACTAGGCCAACAACATTCATCAAAGAAACATTAATGTGTTGTATTTTATACGTTCTTATTTTTACATATAATTTTCATGATTCCTTTTTAGCTCTATTCCCAATAGACATCTGAAGCACCGTTACTCTAATCTCTACTGACTAAGAAAACATGCAGTAGATTAGGCAGTAGTAATGATTACCAAGTGCAGGGCCCCTGCTGTTAAACTCAAATGACAAGCTCATCATGAGCTCTGTTTCTGATGTTCAGCTGCTTTACTTCATTATTCTCCAAGAAGCAAAGTTGGCAAGTCACCACTCTGCTCTGAGAACAGAGTGACAACATAACAAGAAAAGTCAAGACTTAAATCATGATTTCCAGAGCACAAAGGCTTAAAGCAAAACGCCTCCTAGGTTGGTATTTTCTGGTTTTAACTTTCAAGGGCAGTATGAAAATGACTTATATAATAACAGCAACAGCACCAACAAGTTGTCATAACATATAAGCTTTTGTTATAATAGCCACTCTCTATAGTTCAAACAATCTGTCTGAAATCTGAATGCAAGTCATACTTGCAATACTACTATGTCTTGGAGTTCATGAAACGGAAGTTTCTTGTTGAACAATTTTCTTCTCAAACATCAGAAAGTTGCAAAGGTTGCTAATACATCAAAAAAAAGAGAAGCTGGAGCACAAATCTGACATCTGGATATATCCTAAAGAAGCTCTTTTTTCTTTACACGGGGATGAGGATATTCATTTTTTTATTTCGTCAATATTGCAACTGCTGTGCTTCAGTCACCTCTGGGTGCCAGCAGTCAGTTCTCTCCMGATAAAAATCAGACCTCAACTTTCCCCATCCTCATAAAGGCAGAGCTACCAGGCTGTCCATGAAGGAATCCTGAGTGAGAGAAACTGGCTGCTCCTCCACATTTACTATATTCAGATTTTGAGCCCTCAGTCAGTTGCTCCTGAAACACTGGTCTGCATGTTGCTGGCAAAAAAAGCCCAGAGCATAATTTCTTCCGGGGAGGGAAAATGTAGAACAACATTCAGGTAACAAAGAGCAACAAAACACACAGAACAGTATTCTGAAATCCCTAACTTTCTCTGTTCTGGTTCAAGTAATAAAAAATATGTGAGTCATGAATAATGTACATGTCTCATCTAGTATTTAGCAACATGTTTGCATGCACTTAGCATTTTTTCATTAAGGCCAACAAAGATTAAAAAGAAAAAAAGTTTGATTTAGAGACAGTAAAACAAACTGAAGAAATTAAGCTAGATTATGCCTTTCTGTCAAGCTGGCAATTCAAAGTGACTATAAAAGACATTGCAACCAGGAGAACTCAGGTCCTAGCCTCCTTCAAGGAGGTAGAGACCTCYGCTCTTTGATAAAAGTGTAACGTACCAAATTTCTTTGGGGATTGATGTCAAATCAGTCCTGAAGCTTTGCCTTGTAGGGGTTTTGGGAATGAAAAAGCAATAGCTACAAGAAGTTGACAAAACCTCACAGAAGCAGAGCTGGTCTGGACTGCAGAGGTAACACAGGCTGTGACACCCACCCCTGGGTTACGTCCAGCTGTGCACRACTCAAGCTATGTATGAGAATAGTAGTGTGTTGCTGTTGTTGTTGTCTAGGTTTGGGCAGGATATCAGAAAAGCTATTTGGTCTTTTTCATAGGGTGAAAGACAAATATTTGTAGCTGAGATAATATTTGTCTGAGAAAGACAAATAAGGTGTGGATGATGAGATACGTATGAAAGAACACAGGAAATCTGTATTAAGTCATGCAGGCTAGGCCAGTGAAAATGGACAAAAAATGATTATAGGTTGATGGTTGGGAGGACAAAGAAAGGAAGGAATATCTCTGGAAAAGGAATAGAAAAATGAAAAAAGAAAGGAATATCTCTGGAGATATTCAAGGCCTGCCTGGATGCAACCCTGTCTAACATGCTCTAGGTGACCCTGCTGAGCAGGGGGATTGGACTAGATGATCTCCAGAGGTCCCTTCCAACCTTACTGATTCTATGATTCTATGAAAACAAAGAGAGGGAAGAGGGCAAGCAGAAGTCTTTTTAGGCAAGRGAATGTGGAGATTCAGGAGAGTTAAATACTCTGCTTTCCAGGATGAGAAGTTGAAAAGATAATTGTGAACTGAAAAGGAAAGAGTTGTTGTGGCTGATCAGTTAAGACAGCTTCCTGCACACTATTTCGTAAAAGATAGACATTACTCCAATAATGATTCTTTTTCAGAGAGACCGTTTAGAGCTGAATTCCCAAAGATCCTGTGGAATACAGAAAAGCCACTTTTTGATCCATTGATTCTTCAGTATCCTTACATGGGGTTTTAGCCACATCGTTCTAGAGATGAGGTAGCAATTTTTTTAGATTGGGAGAACCAGATATCACGCCTTAATAAGGTTTCTTCTGTAGTCCTCACATTGTAACTAATTTGTTGTATTAGCTTGATAGCTTCCCCTGTACAGTAGTACCTTAAGAAATAATTATATACTCAAACAAAATAAATTATCTGGTACCAAAGTTAGATAAAATATTTAGTGTATAGCTGTGACAAGAGAGAACCACTTAAGTTACATGCCTTTTTATTTTATTGTTAGTGTACAGATTAGTTTTAAGAAAAGTGAAAGCTATTACTTCTGGGCTTTTGTGCCATGTATGAAGAAAGGCAATATGGAAAGACAGCTCTAGACTGAGTATATAATCCTGCTTGTGACAGCTGCCCAACTTCTTCCTGGCAAATCCAGTCCTCTCTGCATTCATTTCAAAGCTGATGTGTGCAAATTGCATTGTTAATAAATATCTTCCTGRCAAGAGGAGGGAAAAGTAAATTAATCTTCTCTTAAAAATTGAGGTTGGTGATTGAACAGTGGCAGACTGATGTAATAGTTTTGTAAAATCTACTCCTTTCTAGAAGGTTATTCAGGACACATGAATCAGTCTTTACGTTACTGATTATCTTACAATGAGCTTAGTTAAACAGTGTGTATCGTATCCACAAGATACCCCAATAAGGGCTGAGTTCATATGCATAGCTAGAATGAAACAAGGTRCTATAACCACCACATTTGGAAAAGAGGTCAATATCAGAATATGGATTATTTTAAATTTAACTTTTGAGTTTCTGAACGTGTTTCTCCTGCTTGCCTTTATACCTGCTACTGAAGCAGCAGGCTACACACTTGCATGAACAACAAATCCCTGGGAACTCACAGGTGCACTAAAAAGCTCTGGCGTGCGTATGTGTTTACCCCAGCGCCAAGCAGCACACAGCCATCTAAGGCCACATGCCTGTCTATCTTTCCTCCAGCTCTAAAAAAAAAGATTTTCTGCTGGCTCAGCTCCATGAACTAGCTCACTGCTTGATCAGAGATACACTATTATAGGTGAGAAGGAGGGAGTGAAGCTGCGCAGCCAGGTCAGAGATGAGAAGAAGCCAGGACTGTGGTAGTTTGTATTTGGATGTGGCTTAACAGTCCTGTACATTTGACATGACAGGGAGAATTGAAACACTTTATTAAAACCGATGAAGTACGATTATTCTCATCTTGGTATGTGTTGATAAAGAGCTGATTCCTTTTCCTAGTTCACGAAGAGCATCTCTGGTATCTAAGCAAGGCATATCTTTAAGCATCTTTACTGCATTTAGGTCATAAAAATATTTAATTGCAAGGTAAACTAGAACACAGTATAAATAACCATGGGTKATTTTCCCATTGATACCTGGGTCCTTCCTATGCAAACTTATTACTCTTTTTGGTTAGTTAATAACCTTAAGTTCTTATTTTCAGAGGTTAAGTATTTTCCTTCATAAATCATGTACAAATTGCAGCTAAAATATCTTCATTCATTCCATATCATGCTCAGTTACAGGAGTCAAATGAAGTCATTTCAATGACTTCAGAAGTAAATATTATTAATGTAAATGAACAAACATTGCAAGAATATAAAAATGAATTAGACTGAAGCAATTGGTGAATTTGCTGTTTCAGCTGTTTTGGATTTTATCAGAAGAAATTTGCACATCCCTTCCCCTGTGTCATATATATTCCAGCTTTTTTTCCACCTGTTATTTGATTACAGAAACATCATTATTTTAACCACATAACTTTTCAATATAGAGCCTTACATGGGCTGTGATTTGTGAAGCATTACTTGAAAAGCTAACACTGTAATTGCCTGAAAAAAAAATACTTACAGTAAGATAATGTATRCTGGTAACATCAAATTGATTCTACATGCAGAGTGTCAAGCCTGCTGTTTTTGTAGCAGAAATATTGTTTCAGTTACTGTATGTCAAAGAGCAACAATTCCTCTGCAAATAATAAATTGCTTTAAGTTGAATGTGAAGATTTCATCCAAAAATTGATAACAAAAACAAAATGTGTGTCATTGTAATCTCCATTATTATTATGTTTAGAGTAAAGGGGCATTTTGAACCAATGGAAATCTCTTTTTATGATTAGCATACTTATAGTTAACATCTCACAATCATCTTTGCCTCCCCAAATATTTCCAAATACTTTATAGTTTTGAGGTTTGGTCATCCACTCTATTGCTCACTATCTGCCCAACCAAAGGGGCTATGTACCATGTTACTCATACAGAGAAAACAGATTGGACAATTACACTAACCTATTTAGCCATACTATTGCAAACCTCCCAGATACAAGCCACCTGCCCTGAACTGAAGCTGAAAGGCCATCATAAACAAAATTCAATTTTACCTTCTTCTTTGGTCATGCCAAGGAAGAGAAGCAGGGACCTGCTAGAAGTGCAAAAGGAGAAGTTAGCAAGACTAGACTCGGAAAACCGGACTTGTTGCTTGCAGGAGGAATGTGAGGATAAGACTGGGACTTGTGCTTCCTTGGGATCTTTGGAAAGTAACAACCCATATATGCCAACATCTTTTTGAGTAGCAGGTATAAGCCTGGCTTTCCTGGGACTTGGCACAAGCATGGTCTAGTTTGTTGCTGTGTGTTGCCTAGATCTGGCCTTTATAGTGTCAGAGTTCTGTAATGACACTAGGTTTTTCTGTGTTTCTTGATGGGTTTCATAATTTTGCTGATTGACTAGTCTTATTTGCTAGCTCCTCAAAAGCATTTAGATGCCAGTTCACTTTGAATTCAATGAACATTGGACACCTAATTACAGGTTGGGCACCCAAAGTGGTTTGAGGACTGAGTCCATGTTACCTTTGCTGAGTACCCCTTTCAAGGCAACCCTTTCCGGTGATTCCCACCCATCTTTACTTCCTTTGCGATGGTACAGGCTTCAGCTTTCCGCTGTCTGTAGAATTTCACACTTAAAACTAACAGCCTTAACATATTTTACTATATGCTCTGTTTATCTGTTTTGGTGAACTTCAAACTGAGCAATATTCAGAATATGAATTCTCGATTTCCTTAAAGGAGTGGTCCTTTAAGGTAGAGAAAGTCAAGAGAAAGAGAGGGCGTGATGGGTAACAGGCTGCGAATAACTAGCAAGTGGAGAATGGCAGGTACTAGTAATTGAGAGGAGCTCATCAGAGCTATAAAACTATCTGAAATTCTGAATGAACTTTAAAATATTTGTAAAGTAGTTAGCATTAAAAACAAGCATTTGTATTACAACTGAAACAAACAAATCTAATAACGTCGTACTTCTAAACATTCAGGTTTTGACTGGTAGGCCTGAACTTTGGACAACCTAAGGGTTACAGTTTTGGAAGCAGCTGATCCTTTTTTTTCCAAAGAATAGCTGAGGAAAAAACAAAAAACAAAACAGAAAAAAAAAAAAAAAAAAAAAAAAAAAAAAAAAAAAAAAAAAAAAAAAAAAAGAAGAAAAAAAGAAAAGCAAAGGCCTTATGGCTTCTATTCTCTCCCTCCCTCCCTCTCGCTCTCTCCCTGCTTTCTCGCTCCACCACTTGACTGTATCATACTGTGTTGCTGGTTGCTGAGGTGCTGCTTCACCTTCTGCAATGTTGCCTGATCTTTGATTTCCTGTGAAGCACAATGAATCTTACATTAGACTGTTCAGAGTCAGGTGGTGYGCCATCTGTTCCCAGGCTTGGAAAACACTGAGTAACAGAGATCAACAGAAAGCAACAGCTATACCAGTTTCATCAGAATATTCATATTCGCACAGTAACAAGCAAGCAGATGACTCTGTTTTCAAGCATGGAAAAAGCATTTTAGTTTTTCAGCAGTCACCTATTAAACCTATTGTGTCGGGATTTTTTTTTTATTTTTAAAACATTCAATATTCATTAACATGGCTAAGTCATAAAATATGTCAACAAATTATTACTATTTAGGTGATACGAGGTTATAGAAACCATGTGATACAGACTGCAAACTAGCATTAATTTAACTGCATTTAATAGTATCCATCCATGYAGCTATGGATAGAAAGATAGCCAGACAGCTGCAAAAATTTGGCGCTGACATAATGAAGCACAGGTAATGCAGGAGATACAACAAACTGAGAGATTAGTAAATCTCTAGATGCCAATCTATGATAATCTTTTTTTTTTAAATGTGCACTAACATTCCTTTAAGAAAACATTCTGTGTACCTGTCTTATCAGTCCCTTGCTGCATTATTAAACATTGATTGCAAATCAYAGGCTGTGACTGTTTTAACTATATGTTTTCTTCACTACAGTTTAATCAGAAAAAAAAGAAAAGAAAAATTTTGACTGCCTTAGAATAAGCTTATTGGTTGAGAATAATTCAGCTGTAGAGCCAAAGTTGCTAAGACATATGCCTCTAATTCTTTAATGTTCCACCCCATGTTAATGCTAGAACAGCTTAAGTCAGATTTACAGGAGCCCAAAATTGCTTTAACTACTTTGCTAAACATTGTGCTTATTATAGAAGAAACTAGAGGAAAGATTTATCACATTTTTAGAAACCATTTAAAAAGCTTCATTGATCTTCCTGCACTTTAACTTTCCAATGCACTTGTTTTGAAGCACTCTATTACAAGGCGAATATAAAAGCTCAAAAAAGTGCTTCTGCCAAAAAATAAGGAAATCAAGAAAAGAAAAAAAAAAAAAAAAGACTTGTATCTTCATGTTTGACACTGATATATCAGTGCCCTCCATAATGTCTTTTCTCAAAATATATTTTGAAATAAATACAGTGTAAATGTATTAGATGGCTAGGTGCTCCTATTCTTATGATAGTGATTTGATGAATGATCTTGAAAAAGTCACTGTGTGCTACAGTTTATCTAGATGTGAACTAGGGAAAATTATTATAATTTCATATATACAGTATCTTTGACTCAGAAATGCTCAAATGTTTTACAACCATGCATTTATTCATAACATCCCTGAAGGTGTGTGTAAGTCTAGCTAGCACCCACATACACATTTATATGTTTATGCMGTACTTGTATATTATGTTACATATTTGCAAGTGTGTTGTTATATAGATTATGAATAATGTGTATAAATGTAACTATATGGATAGATATATAAAACTTCCTTGTCGTGAAATAAGATAAATGCACTATTGTAAAGCATTTGAAGATGTCTAGATCAAAGATACTGTAATTGCACTAAGAAAAAAATTGCTGCCTAAAAAAAAACTGCTGAGCCCCTCACTGTTGCAAACAGGGCAATGAGTACAAAAGCCAGATGACTTAAAAAGCTGATGCAAACATAGACTGTGGGCTTGACAACTGCACCAAACAAAATTGATTTTGTATTGTCTAAGTTTGGAATAACTGCTGTTAAGATACAGCTACTGGTTTGCAAAAGAACTAAGACTTCGCAGACAGGTTTAGACTCAGACAGTGCAAGTAAACTGCAGTAGGAAAAAAACATTTAAAATCAACATGACTTCTGAGTTTTCCGCCTGAACAAAGCCCAGTGTCCGTCTGGTTCAGGAGCAACCCTATGTTTAATGTCTAGTTGGGATGATCTGTTGAACAAAATATTTCTCATTGCTTAGTGTGCAGATATGTTCTAGAACTATGAGTCTTAGAAATCCAGTACTCAGATGTCTTAAGCTTTTAACCTATGATAATTGAGCTGTAAAAGATGCTTCCTTCTCATTCTTTTTGCAGCCTTCAAGAACATGCATCAGATTAGTCTTTGTATGTTAATTTTTTACTTAAATGTAGGAGTCTGAGCCTACATTTACTGAAATAAGCAGCAATTTTTCCTTTGAATTCAATGAGTTTGATTGCATTTTTGTTGTCTAGGGGGTCAGTCCCCCCAGAACATGGATGTCAGATCAGTGCTCTCTAATTCAAGGTATGCCAAAAGCAATGAGGGCAGTTAGACAGATACAAGCCACAGATAGAAGAGCAGGTCCAGTGTTTTTCCTCAGCCTATAGAGCAATGTTTGTGAATATGAAGCACAGTGTAGAGAAAACAGTGCTACCTCTAAATGAAGAATTAGAAGCAGTTCAGCTGCCACAGATTCAAGTTGTGTCCTGGCTAATCTATTTCACTGTGCAGAGTAAATGAAGGATGGCCATCTAATCTGGTTCTCCTATAGCTATAGTATGGCTACAGCTGATTTAAACCTTGAGATGCAAGGAAGCACAGCCTCTGGTCTAAAAACAAGCTCTTGAGGCAGAGCATGGGTTACAAATTTGTCTACATTCATGCTGGAGGTCTGTGGCAGAGCTAGAAATTAGAGATAAATCTAGTGCTCTACCAGGTGACTGGAGTCTTCTTTTTGTCCTTCATACACAGAGCCAGTTTTAGGCTGGCTAAGGATCCTTGTCATGGGCTAAGAAATGGGCCCCTCTCTTTTTCTCTAAATTGCACAATAATGCATTTAAGTTTTCCAAGCAGGGGTCTCATAGCCTGCAGTTTGTCCATGTCCATTGAGTGTTGAGTTTTGAACTGATTCTGCTCCTATTCTGTGCATATATGTTTTTCCAGAACATCGTAGTGGTGACTAGGGCTGTTAATTTTTTCCAGTGAATAGAATCACAAACGTAAACCTTACAGATTATTGCTTTCTTTTGGTCTTAAATGAGGAGGGGAAGAGAGGCATGGAGCTGAAGGGTAGTCCATAGGTATAAGAAATACTCCTGGGGATAGAAAAGAGATTATTCTTCCATTCCGTCGGGATGCTTTTGGATGTCAGCTTCCATTCAGGGAGTCCTGGGATTGTGTCATGTTAGCAGTTGCTATAGACTGACCTGACATGGGTGCAGACACAGCTGGGGAGGGAATATAAGCAAAGCACATATCCTGTTGCCAGGATATTGGCAATGCAGGCGGCACAAGATGAGTACATGCATCTAGGAGAGCTTGGACATGTTAGAGCTGGAGAGAGCTGGGAGGGGAAGCTGGGACTGTGTGAGCTTGGACTTGCTGCATGTTATCTATTTGGATTTAAACCTTTAACCATATCATCTTTTTCTCTGCTGCTTTTTAAAATTTCATTATCCATTGCAATTACAAGCTTAAATTAAAATTAATGCTGACCCACTGACTTGAATAGGTGATGGCTCTAAATTTCAGGGAGCTGAATTTGCCTATGTTCACATTTCCTTCAATTACAATGACAGCAGTTTTAATTTAGACTAATATTATCTGGTACATATTTATCTTTCTGCTGCCAACCAGGATCTCCATGGAGAACCTGTGAGATTGTGACATAATTAGTAGAGATAATTTCCAAAATGCCAGAAGTAAGTAATATTAGAGGCACTCCCTTCTCAAACTTATTTGCCATTTTTTTTTTGCTAAAATGTGACGTTATTCCCATTCATTTCATATGTATATAGCATTATAAAATATTTGCTGGTGGCTATACTTTGCATTATTTTCATTTTAACTATTTTACCTATTTGACTTCATTAAATAATTAACATTAATTAATATTTTAAAATAATGTTTATGTTTATTATTTTGTTCACTATTTGTATATTAAAAGCAATTTATTAAAGCAAGTGGCAATAAAATACTTTGAGGCCCATATATCACTGAAATAGATACTGCCCATCTCCCTTTTAAATATGCTATGGAAACTAACAATAATAAGATGCTGACTGAAAATATTGCATAGCTGAAAACTGTCATGGAGCAGGTTTCAGAGAGCTACCTAGCATAAAATGCCAGCAATTTCTATTACTATACACAGGACTATAAACTTGAGTTGAGATTTCATTGTGCTGGAGTTCAGTCTGAAACATGAGAGTGACACAGTCTGAATCAGTTTAACCTTTATTTTCTTGTACTCAAATGACTGCAAAAATCAACCCTGCTCAACAGATTTCAGAATGTAGAAATACAAATGAAATCTATACACTAGTAACTCCATTAATACAAATGTAGGCTAGCAACTGGCTTGTCATTGACAAAAATGATAGAAACACTTTTATTTACTTCTTTTGACCAGCTTAGGTCAAAAGTCAGCTACTATCCTCATGATTGTGAAGGTGAAATTACACGAACCATTCATTCTGCTAAAAATTACCCTTTAAAATTATGACCTCATTTTGTGCTCTACCACCTGTATTTAGGAAGACAAGTGGGTCTAGATTCAAGCCCAGTTGTGAATATACATCAGTCAAAGGTTTTATCTATACTTGACGAAAAAACCCTATTTGACAAGATACATTGCCTTTATCCCAAGCTTATAACCAATTTTATTTGCATCAGTTTCAGACAAGCATGTGTGAAGCTGACACTGAGATTTTGCCTTTCCTGACTGAAAACAGGCAAGGGAAAAGAAAAAGAAAGAAAGAAAGAGGTCAGATTTTAAAGGAATCATAATTGGATGGTATTCATTTTTTGAAGAATCTTCTTACTCTGTTTGTTAGACAGTCGATCTTGACTTTTTTTGACATGTCATATCATATTTTGATCATATTCAAGACACATCAAGTCTTGAAATTGATATTGAAGTATAAAAACTATAATACTGCTTTACTGGATGATGAGATACAGTGGTAATGTGCAATACGTTGGCAAGGCCTAATAATTGCTCAGCTATATATTTTTATGCTGTAATACCTTGGTGGTAGCTTACTCATCAGCAAGAACGATAACATATGAGGCAAAGTGCCGTGTTGCTTAAAGTGCCTATGGATATGTCGTACTGCTTGGATCTAGTCTGATTCTATTAATTACTTATTGTATTAGAATACTAAGTAGGCTTCATTTTCAAAAATTAAAACATASAGATGCCTTTTGGCTCCTTACTAGTGGTGTATTCTTAGAAAGATCTGGTTTTCACTGTATTTGCCTGATTTCTTTTAATACCTCAGCAAAGTGAATGAGTAATTTCAACCCTTTTAGTAATAAGGATACAGAAAAAAAGCTAAAGAAAAATTATTTTTGACCATTTTTAAAGTGTTACAGAAATACTTCAGATCTCAGTAAATCTAACAATTGTATAAATTGGAAATTTTCTTGAACTTGAATATAATTTGTAGAACAAAGAGAGCAGAGTTGACTCTCCTTTCCCTTCTCCTATCATCAGTTGATCTAGATGTTCTGGTAAACTGGTAATGATAGACTCTTTATATTTAGGCCCTCCAATCTTCCCTCAAAAATTCAAACTCTGTCTATTCTTCTGAGGGAAGGAATAAAAGAAGGAAAAGATTCAGCAAACTCTTCAACTTAGTAGTAATTCTGTGAAGTTGCCCACTTGTCTGCAAGAATATTGACATTACTCAGATTCTCTTATAAGAAGTTGGAATATCCAAGAGCCCTATATGTTTATGTGTATGTACACACAAATATGTATATGTTAAATAGAAAAAGGGATGATGCAAGCATTCACAGTACRGGTTGCTTTGCAAATGACTGCTCAACTCTTGACATCTTCGTGTATGACCAACCACAAAAGAAAACAATATTGCTATCAAGCATGAGTAATTTCACAGAGAATTGTAATGCCATTTATCTACTTGTCCTCCTGTTGCCCACAACACCTTCTATGTCAGAAAGACCAAATATTTTCACATGAAAAACAGCTACAGGTTACAACAAATTTTCAGTTGGAAGCATCCTAAGATATCTTCACCATGGGATGCAAATTCACCCAGACTCGCAGAAAGAGCGAGTCATATCAAAAGTTAACAGTGTTTGAAAAGATAGTGTTCATTTTTCTGGAACAGTCTGCTCCTCCAGGTCAATACTCCCTTATTGATAAGCTTTGAACATCTCCACGGGTCCTGCTATACTCTGTCCAGTGATGTATGTTTTGTTCTTTGCAGACTATCTTTAATTGGAAAATTGTTTAATAAATCCTCACATTTTATCTCATCAAAGGGAGACATAGTGTGTGTAAATATTCATTACTACTTCATGTTTAAAACCACTTTGATAAATTAACTTCATAACCTTTAGAGAACAGGAAGAGACAGGAAGCCTGGATCTAACGGAGACAGTGCATACAAAAATGAAATAGAAAAAACATAGTCATTCAAAAACGTGCTTAGAAAGATTTTGATTGTGCCTGTTCRTAGAAATGAGATTCGTACCACCTCTCTGAGAGGAGAAGATGAACAATCTTCTTGAATTGCCAGTCTAATTCCTCTGGTTGTAGAAGGAGCTTAGACCATTAACTTTAAGGTAGCTAAAGCAAAGTGGGACGTATCTAACTTTTGCAGATAWTTGATAACTAAAATAATAACACATCTTAGAAAAGTTCAGCTGCCCCACACAAATTGCAGATAAAGATACAGGTCACTGCACTCCTCACATTTACACACCCAGGCCTCACCTTGATCCTTTGATCACTGCACGTCTTAGTCCAAATTTGACAATGTAGTCTCATCTCACTTCATWTGAATGCTGTTAAAATTGTTTACTGAACTTATTTCTTTGATCAAGTGGCTACTTTCTCTACATCTTTTCCACTTGTTTACTGTGTCAGGTTTGAACTGCTTGCCTTTACTCCTTAAGTTCTACAGAACGTGTCTCCACCCTCCATATAGTCCTTGTTCCAGATAAAGAAGGCAAATTTGGCCAGCTAGTAACGACACACTATCCACTTCTTATATTTTCAATCAACTTTGTGCTTTCTTTCCTTCTCCTCCTAGTGTTGAGGAGGAGCTCCCTGTAACTATGTGCACATATCATTGTCCTTTCTTTTCCCTCCATAAAAAAAAAAAAAAAAAAAAATTTGTCATGAATCTTACCAGACAGCAGCAATGACAACAGTTACGATGTGAATGTGTCTTGACCTCTATCAATCTTACTGACCAATATTGTCTTACTGGTTACCTTGCATTTCCTCCACCTGTCTCTTATCCTACTCTTTAGGTATATCTCTATAATATTCACAAAACTGCATGCAGAATAAAGAGAAAATAACTGAAATATCTTTAAATGGAATGGTTTGATCATAAACAGTAGTCTCATTTGCAGTGTAGACTTAAGTATTCTTAAATTGTAAGCCCCTGAAGCAGGGACTGCTTTTCTTTTGGCAGGAGTACAGCTTTGGTTTGTGAAAAGGATTTCTAAGTATGAAGGCAATATTGATAGTTGCTAATAATGCAACATCCTGTTACTAGAAAAGCTGATTAGTAGCAGAAGTTAAAGCAGAGGTCTTGTCTGTATGGACTGATGACAAGCAAGTAAAATATCCTGTATCACTTTGTATCAGCCCACTTCAGGGTTTGCTTCTGTTAATGCTTAACAGCATATGCACATCATGCAATTTCTTCTGGTTTAATTAGAGATCTATGAAGAGTGAATTCTCTGGAGATAAAATCTTCTGCTTATCTTATCTACTAATTATCTGCTTTTTTTTTGAACAGATATTTGATATCAGAATCTACAGTTCTGGAGTTATAACAAAAACATTATTCTAAACTTTAACGTAACGTAATGTATAGTGAAAGAATATAGAAAATGTGATGAAATGTCATTAGATTGGTCTTTGTAGTACTCAGGTATAAAGTGCATAAATAGAGGAAATTATATAAAGAATTCTTGAGAGGTTGCTACCTCTTTTTAAGTACTGTTATCAATTTCATTGCAAAACACTAGATGCTGTTATTCATAAACCAGTGAGGTTTGCTTTCTCAGCTAGTTCAGTTCATATCTATTGATGAACAATATGCCAATTGTTCATAATCTAGTGGGGCGTTTGTGTCCCACTCTGGTCTAAGCATTGTATATGAGAAATATTTCAGGTGCCAATAAGCCTTAGAAGAGCTCTCATGATATCTAAGGAGGTAAAATGAAAAACAGTTTTCTTGAAGAACTAAAAAGAATGATCCATATTAGAAMGAAGACAATATTGACTTGATGATAACAATGATACGTGGCCTCTAGGTGCTACTGTTCAGATGTTATGTGTGAGTTTTGAGGATGCTAACACTTTCCACATTTTCCTTCACAGTAGTTACCAGATGAATCAGGTTTGAAAGTTGCTATAGGAAATATAATTARGGGGACCTTTGCTGCAGTGTAACGGGTACGATTGTGACACTGGTTTATTATAAGTTCTCATTTGGAGGAATTTAAAACAACAAGGCCACTCACCACAGACGAACTAAATAGGCTGCTGCTCAGCTTTGGTCTTAAAAGCAGTGTCTGCTTTTCTCTCAGCCTCACACTGTCCTGCTGTGCATGGCTTCGAGAGGGGCAGGAGGAAGCAGGCACCACCGCAAAGCTCAGCGGCTGGAGATCGCTTCTGGAGCTGCTAATTTGATGCCCCCTCAGGCTGAGGAGGGCACTCTCCTTCTTCTCTCTCCTGCGGGAGAGCTCCTAACCACCAAGCTATTACATGTGGTTCCTCCTTTGGATTTATTTTTAAAATAAAACAATGAGGTCTGCTCAAAGAGCAATTGCTATAACATCCCTCAGGAGAGGATTTTTGGGCTCAGGGACCCAAGTAGAAAGGGAATGTCTGCTTGCAGCCCTGATTTGGGAATGTAAAGTCCAAAAGAGAGAAAGAATTTCAGACCTGATTGACATTTCCTATTAGCTTGACGTACAAATTTCTCTGCTTCTTATGAAGCTTAGCTTCATCATAAGAATTTTGAGGAGTTTCCTTTTGAGCTGCCTTATTTTCTATCCAAATGACATTGAAAAGTTAGGCATCTAATTCTGATTTTTGTACTCCACTTTGGGGGTTAGAGGTGCCTGGCTCTAGCTGTTGCTAGAATCATAGCAATGGATTCTAGCTCTGCGTCGTACTCTTTACCTTCATTTTGATTTATTAATTATCATGGTTCTGATAAAATACGATGGGTTCTGGAAGAGGACATTAAGATACAGAGAACTTTTAGTTTTATTAGACAGCGTCAGCTTGTTATTTCCCTGACGACTGAACTCTTTTCACATGGCAGTCACTGACTTCATAAATTTCTGACCTCTCCTTAATACGCAGCACTTATGTAACCCAGGCAGAGAACCAAAACCAATTTCATGTGTAAGAAATCTCCAGCCAGAGGCCTTGCACCAGTTTTATGCCAGTGTGATTTCTTGGACTTCTGAGGAGCTGTTTCTAACATATACTGATTGGAAAAAATAGAAATCAGGCCTATAATACAGAGGATAGTTCAATTCTTCTCCCTTACTCCTTTGTATTCCAGTCTTATTATTCAGTTAGTGTATTTATGATGAAGGCRTCATAAATAAAATATCATAAAAGTACTGCAGAAGTACTTTTTCCTTTAGACAAAGTATATATAAAATAAAAAAGACTTTGCCACTTGAATATATCCCATGGTATTTACATAGCAGTAGGGAAATTAATCCCAGTATCCCAGGGGATTTTAATTTTTCACTCTTTCTATATAAATGATCTTGCACTTACAAGAATTGCTGTTGCCTAAACCTAAAGCCAGACAGGTTTCTTTAAAACTCCCACCAGCTAGACTGAATTTTCAGAGAAGGCAGTCTGCATAACTAGCATATAAAGAAGTCATAGATTCCCAGTGAATTGGGTCAATGTAATGACATTTTTGCAGTCTAGGCCACTTAGTCTGATAAAATGTAGATATCTAAACTCAGAAGAGGGAGTCAGAGAGTCTACTCTCCATCACTGCCTAACTCTGATGGCCAGAATGAAAACAGATAAGTGGGACAGCAAATCTTTAGCTTATTGATTAAGGGCACTTGCATGGTGCATGCAAGAYCTGGATTTCGGTCTGTGTTCACCAGACTGTTTATGTGTTGTTATGTTCAATGGTCTGAGACTGTAACAAACAAACAGAACAACAAACAAATGAGACCTAATCCTGAGAGCAGACTCTGGTCTTCTACCAGCATAGGAGTACTGTAGCGCCAATAAGTATCTCAGCCACCACCTGACAGTCGAGTTGACTCTTTTCTTCCACCCCGAGGACTCCTGAAGACTGGCCTGACCTCAGTGAGGCAGATTGTTCCCAGCTCCTTTGGGACTTTCCGTTCTACACAGAGTCTCCTTTCTGGAGATGAAGGTGTATATCTGATCCTCCTTAAGGCTGCTAAAGGAACTGAAGCACAATGTCATTGCCTTATAGGCAGGACAGAAGATGTGCTGTGCTGTGAGAAAGGACACAAAGGAAGGTCTTTTTAATAATTTTGTGTTAGCAACAAGAGCGATTCTGAAGGCAGCTGTAACTCAGTGGGGCCTGACCTCTTTATCTTGAAAAGTCAGCAGAATTAAAATCTAGAAAAATTCAGGCATGGTCCCACAACCAGTGCTTAGTTCACTGTTGAGTTTGCAAGAGTATAGTTTCCTCCTTTCAAAGTGCTTACTTGTCTTCACAAAYCATACAGGGAAGCTAGACACCTACTTACATGCTCTGGCTTACCCTGCCRGAGTGAGGGAGCATCTCTTAGGCAATGGTGTACCTGCACTTGATATACTGCCGTGATTTTCAGTGTCATTTGATGTTAAACCTAAGACTGCTACATTTAGTCAGTGGGCTAGTACTCTAAGCATCAGAGTAATATTTCATCCTGATATTAGAAACAATGCAGCCCTGCATAGGTTTTGGCTAATTTGCCTTCTCTGGTTTACCCRGTATTTGAACCACATTGCTTTAAACTATGTGAAGTATCTCTATATCTTTCTGAAGTTTGTACCATAGACATGCACTTGTGAAATCCTTTACTGACTCAACTGAGTTCTTTCCAGTTCAGTTTTGAACAGCAGAAAAGATGAATCATGAATTACTATTTTTGCACTAGCATTTCAGTTAAAAAAAATAATCAGATTTCAGATCACCTTTTGTGATGCTGGTTTAGCTAATCTAAAGAAAAATACTTTAAAAGAAAATCTTTATTATCACYGAAGAACTTTCAAAAGCAGAGAAGTGAAAGTAAAAAAGCTTGACAGACAAAAAATGCTGACTCTTTGATAACCTTGATTAGAAAACCTGTAATTGACATCATGTCAGTTATCATGTTACTGGTAGCAGTCACTGGRAATATATCTAAATGCCTTTTCTTTCTTTCTTTCTGAATCACTGTCATTCATACAGAAGCCTACTCATGCACAATGCAATACCCCTGAGGTGCAATTAATTTTAGCATCTACAAAAYTTAGTATGATAAAAAACACTGCCAGTGTCATGTGTGTAACTGAGAGTGTGCAATACCATAGTTTACATCTYTGCTGGAAAAAAAATAGCCATGGACACAAATGTATTAGTTAACTTACTGATAATTTACTAATGAAGCCARCTGTATTTTCCATGTAACAATCTACTATTATATCACTGTCACAGCTATTACAAATCTTTGGATGACTGCTTAGGAAAGGTATTCTGTTCTGGTGAAGGATGGAATGTAGGTAATCCTCTAATAAAACCACWTTTGACTCAGATCTCTTACTCCTTTCCCCAGGAAACTGGAAAAAAGCAAGATATCTTCCCATCTCATTGCCAAGGAGTGAGATATTTTCCTTCACCACACTGTCAYGAGCACTAAAGAGGTCAGGTTTGTCAAGATTACTCCATTTTCCAGCCTCTGCCATTATTTATACTTGGAAATTGCAATCATATGGAGTTCTCCTCCTTTCCCTTCCTTTCCTGAGAAATAGGAGGCCACACAGAGGTTGTGTTTTTTATTGTCTCAAACAGTCACGCTAGCCATCTCTTGCTCTATTTAGTTATTGTAAGTAACAAAACAATTATTTGCCATGGTATTGGGKAGAAATTAAAAATAAGATGACAATCACTCCAGTCATGTGTTGAACTAGTACAGATAGTTTTAAAAATGGTAATTGTAATAAAATTTTAAATCATTTAAAAATGAATTAAGATTCAATGACCTTGTGAAAATTTAAGGACAAAACAATGCTATCATACAATGTGGTAATATGTCTAACTCCATTTTCCATTTTTCTTTCTAATGAAGAAAAAATGATTGTATGGTTAGCGCTACTAAAACTGTAAGGGCCAGATGGAGCTCTTCACTTGAGTAAAGCCTGAAATACAAAGTCGTAAGTAAATGATATGGTAAAAGTTTGTTAATTTTCATTCTGCTAAGCTGCCCACTGCATAATTAACACACAAAAAGACTTTCTCTTCTCAGCTTCTGAGCAAGGACTTGATGTTTCAGTGTTATAGTATGATTTTGAATGACTAAGACTTTGTTAATTTTACAAGTTATAATATAGCACATTTAGTATGAGATAGCATTATAATTATTTTACACTTGTGTGCATTATATTATTATTATATTATTACTATATTATATATTGTTACTACTTATATGCATAGAGTAGGTAAAAATATAATTGAAATTTTAACATATTAAAAATATAATCGTTTCTTCCTCTCCTTTGATATAATTACTTCCTTGCCATGAAATGCAGACATGATGGACTCAGAAATTTCATCTCCTTCCTTGTGACTACATCTCTAGCTTCTTTTCATGAACTTGTAAGACCATAAACGTGTATAAGAACTAATTACAACTATTCTCTCCTATCTTCTCATTTCCTTACCTGAGGCCACTTGGAGTCTGTGTTTCCTATTGCTCTAAGCATACATGTTAGGACCAGTCATTCCTTGCYCTACTTAATTATTGTTCATAATTGTATTGTAGGTTAATAGCTAGGATATTGGGGACAGTTTTCAGAATATGAGAAGAACTTAGGTGATCTACCAAACTCTCATAGGTAGGTTTGGAAATCATACCTATTAAAATTCAGTAATCTTTCAAAGATAGAAGGACAAGAGATAASGATAGTGATTTACTTCTGTAAAATATAATTGTCATACTGCAACAAGAACTGATTAATATTGACTTTAATCCAGAATAGTCTTCTTCCCCAAAAAAAAAAAAAAAAAGGAGGGGGGAGGGGGGGATTTTTTCATTAACAGAGTTGCCTCCAGAGAATATGTCTGTACTCATAGTGCTCAGACTCTTGTGGCTCAAAGGTCAGACATAGATTTGAGACCTTCCTCTGCATTTACCTGATTTTAGCTTAGATGAGTACTGGTTTTATTTGTTTGTTTGTTTGTTTTTTGGAGGGGAGGAAATCAGTCAGATCATCTCAAGTGAGGTAAAGCTAAGTCAATTGTTCAATGACCCATTATAGTCAGTCTCTTATTTAACAGCTAGAATGGTGGTAAAAAAGTTTCAGAATTATTCTTCAAGACTGTGTCATAAATTTGGTATGAAAATATCATGCAATGATTACATATGAAGCAAAAAATAACCTATTTGTGCATCACCCAGAAAAAAAATCTCTTCAATATCTCTACCTAAAATTGATGATAGCAGGAATAAGTATTTTGTTTGGGCTAAACCGTCCACTTTTCTAATAGGAGTAATATTTTGAAAGCCTATACATGGAATATTCAGTGACTTGGGAAAGATATCTGATGAATTACAGCATGTCTTGTGATATAGTTTCAAATGCATAAAGCTAAGGAATATCAATAAGTCTGAGTGGTCATCATCTCACTGGAGAACCAAATACTTCTTCTGGCCTTGAGTTAACCCTCATGTAAGTATATGTCTTCTCTTAGAGAAACTATTGACTGACAATGACAATCCAATTTGCAGTCCGCATTTTATACTGAAAAAGCTTGTGATAAGATGGCTCATCTAGTCCTGATGCCCCAAGTCTCCATACTACTTGACCATTTTGGTAGAAGATGATGTAGAAAGYACACAGCATCACTACTATTATCAGTCGCTTATCACATGTGATTGGAAATGGAAGCTTGAAAAAGTCAGTTCTGTCATGTCAGCAAGGTGCATTTTTTTTTGTTACTGGATCAAAATTATCCTCTGTTGGTTCCAGGATGGGAAAGTCCCTTCAAGGGCTCCATTGCAAATTTCATGCCAAATACTATAGTGCTCTTAGGGCTCTATTCAGCTGAAATTATATGCTGGCTTTCATGGATCTGGCTTTTGTACCTAGATGAGCCATTCAGCAGGGAAACCAAATATGGCAAAAAAGCATCCTTGTTAAAACACAATGGTGTCTCCCTGGCTGGGCTGTATGTGTGTATMTGTGTGTATGTACATATGCATTTATTTTACCTCTTATTGATGATCCAAGAATCATTGCATTGTAGAAGAAATGGTGTTCCCAGGTAGTGACGGGAAACATGGCTTAGTTTAAAAAATGAATCTCTTTTAGCTAGATTAATGATGGTATATTCCTTTAACCATTGGCAGAGAAGCTCTGCACAGACACTCTCGTTCCTACATTCTTGGATGAGAGGCTGACCTATTGTACTCAAACGTGATGCACATACTGATTCCCAACATGCCAACACTCATRCCCATCTGCTAGGATGGCATTGTGCCTACCACAAAGGTGGGACACCATTCTCAAGAGGCCTAGGTGACAATTGCCTATAGATTTAAAACAATAGTTTAGAGAATACAAAAAAGTGGTACTTTCTTTGCRGGTGTCCCCTCTGCTGTCACGAACTATTTTTTGCCTGTGCCAGGCAAAAATTTTATTAATTCTGCCTTACAGAGAGCATCACCAAAAATCTGGTCTCTGAAATGACTCATAGACAAGATTCCAGATGGAAAAAAKTATTCTTAAAAATTTTGCTAGACAAAGTCAGCAACCATAAGGTGGAAACTCCCCCAAAGTTGCTACTACTTTTAAAAYAAAATAAAAAAAATCAGGAAACTATTGAAGTCATAAAAGCCAAGAGCCAAGTATCTAGAATGGGGGGAAAAGCACCCCACCCACTGCAGGGGCATGCAGCTCTCTGCAGCTGTSTCTCTCCTTTCTCAGCTCTCCTCATGCTTTATTTTGGAAAATGCAGCTTCTTTCAAATCAAAGTGGTTGCACACAATGCTCAATATGCAATCAGTCTGATTTGCAAAGACTCTGTGTGTACCAAAACAAATGCCCATATTCCTCTCTGGGAAAAATAAAAAAGAACTGGGACTGGGGAAGGGATGAATATGCTTCCCAAATTGTTTAAATTTGTTTCGCCTTTTGGCTTTAGGCCTAATCAGMTTTTAAGCATAGGAATTTGCAATTTATTAAAGATTTTTGGACATYTGAAGTCTTCTAAATCTTTCTGGGAGCAAGCAAAGCTACTATACTCTGATATCAGAAGTCTGGATTTTGATGAGCTTGCATCAGAAACACCCTTTGCTGGGAAACACATGAGTAGTAGCAGTGGAAAATCACACAAGTTTAGGCACTGCTGGAGGTGCCATAGTCTCACTCACACTAAGGGACACCAGCATTTTTTAAAAGAAAGAGCAGTAAAATCGTCACTGTTAAAACTGAGAGGGGGGACAGTGAATCCTTTTAGAGTCTGAGCTGTTAAAGAAATCACTGTTCCTCATGTTGCCATCCAAATCACTACTTTATCTAGTTCATACTATTGGATTCAAGTCAGCTTTAACCACCCCCAGTGTGGATCAGATGTGTTTGACACCTRCCAAAGGGTCAAATGTTGAAATTTCATGCACGCTGTTTTTTGTACACAGGAATGGGTCTGCCAATGTCCTCGTGTGTATGGCCAGTTCCACTGTTTGCACCACACACCYGTATTATTTCTGATCTCTGAGGGAGCATAGCTCTTTCTCTGAATCATACTGTTGACAAAAAGTTGCCCTTTTAAAAAAGTGTTTTGCAGCAAATTTTGGTCATGTATATATGTTTTACCTCTCACACTGAATGCAAGAAATGTTACACTTCTTCAAGGTGAACATTAAAAGTTAGGATGTAGATATGTATCTGTATACAATTATTTTATATTGGGCTAAGAATGAGAAAGAAAAAGAAGGTGTTTCTATGGCATAGGTCTTAGGGTGAATATTGAAAAATTTGTACTGTATAATAGAAGAACAACACCTTTAAGACTCTAGTGCCTTAAGCCTTAGGATTTAATCTTTGCTCAAATCTATGCCAGAACATGAAAACAGAACCCCAAATGGTCAGTCTGTAAAGATATTTAAATTATAGCTTCAGCAAAGAGAATGAGGGAGCCGTTATCACTCAGAATAGTCTTCACATGTGAAAAGGAAGTATGTCTCTCACCTCTGAGCCAACCGGGAAAAAATCTAAATCTTCTTATGTCTAATCAAGAACTTAAATCGGTTTTGAAAGTTTCAGAAACAAGTCTAGATTTCGTCTCACTCTCAGCTAATCATACTGAACACTTTCCATTTCCCAGTTTCGAAAGTATGACTAGATGTCTTTCTGGAATAGTTGCCTTGACCAGACATTAGCACACATTATTGAGCTCGATACAGGTTAACTGGATGAAATGTAATGGCCTGTGATTTACGGACTAATGCTCCCTTCTGGCCATCAAACTAAGAATCTGATTTCCTCTGAAAGGCTTTGGTCTCATCAGAACATTATTTATAAAATAAACTATATGGRATCAGAAACAATTTTGAAAAGAAACTGCTTAGATCTTCTGTTTCAGCAGCCTATCTTGGCCATAAAACAACTGAGATATAGCAAATAATCTGCACATGAAGCATGTATGCTTAGCTAATTTTACAAAGAGCTTTGAGGTTACATCTGTAATGTCCATCATGAATGTTTTTTTTTTCCTCTCTTTCCTCCTCTTTGTTTTCCTGTAAAGGAGAGACTGTATGAGTGGCCTGTACCCCAATCAATGGTGTCTGCACAATTAACTACTAGAAAAGAGCCAAGCCCACTAGGTAGCTGACAGCTGCTTGAATTTAGGCTGACACCTTTAAACAGGAATAGAGATAGCAAACATAGCTGATGCTGGGATATCTCCATGGGGAATATGGTAGATTAGCTAGCTCAGGATGTAACTTCTATTGCATAAATATGAACTACTGAGCATTTTATGGGCCTGATCCTTTGAAGCWCCAGGATGACAGCATCTCCAGACCCCACTGAATGTGAGAGCACAATGAAGATAGCTGTGTTATTCATTGCATTTATTTACCTTTCCTTTTTGTGGATTAGGTCAGTCACTTGTTAAGTCTACCCCAGAGATCTAATAGGAACAAAACCTGCCAGCTCTTTAGTTCTTTAGTTACCAAAAAAAAAAAAAAAAAAAAAAAAAAAAAAAAAAAAAAAAAAAAAAAAAAAAGGCAATGGACAGGCAGAGGAATTGATCCACTGTCTAACTAAAGGGAAGAACTGCAGAACTGAATTGAAGAGCAGTAGTTTGTGAGTGGATGAAGTGCAGGTGGTACTCCAGCGTTAACAGAAGATAATTTAACTTTCAGTAGGCCCACCTTCCTTCCTTTGTTCCGTTTTCTCCTTCCTCCCWGTTCATAGTTTATTCAGAAAAGAGTTTTACGTGCTACAACATTTAGAGTAAATGAAGATTGAGTGCCAGATGCATCTTTTCATGTTATGGATATTCTCATTACTCAGTGAGAGATATACTAATAAACATTAAAATCAATATGTTTACACCTAAAAGAACAGCCCTCCTCCCTCCCAGTCACGATAGTCTCATTTTAACCTTTTTAATGGCCCTTTCAAATTAATCTTCTCAAAAAGTAACTAAGATTTCCTAGACTTTTGTGATTTGTGCAATACTGAGTTAGGAACAGAAACATGATTATTTATCTTCTGACTATGTTTAAAGGATCCTACTAAGAYTGCACTATTATCTAATGCAAAGCATAGAACTGATGCATGAGAAGCAGTCTTTGCCATGAGGGTTTTATACTCCAAAGAAAGCATTCCCATTTGAAAGACTAGAGGGCAACGCAGGGAGATTTTGAACATTCAGCATATASAGGAGTTAGATGGTTTAGGACTTAATCCAGATCTCCTGACTCTCAGTTCAATTCAGCTCCATAATTACTTCTTTCTTCTGAAAAATATGCCAGCAGTAGTCTTATGCTATCGCTCTTCTACTGAGAATGGAGGTTTTCTATACACTAGGTTTTGCTMTCAGTGATTTCAGGAGAGCTATATTCTGAATTTTCCTCAAAATTATTTTAAAATGAAAGAGTGGCACCCATGACCGACAATACCTTTTTACAGCCTCCATATTCAGTGTCTGTACACATCTGTCT
>NW_028185173.1:2374006-2438402 GCF_003343005.1 Rhea americana
TTTTTTGCCATAAGAGTCCATGAGAGAATAAATCTGAATAACTTGGTGGTCAAGTACATAACCAATATATATATTATAGACATCCTAGTTGTTCATGGCCATGACTAACTTTGTAAGTCTGCATAATTTTTGGCATGAAACACTCTTTGACTTATACTGATTAGTCTTCCCTGGTTTTGGGCACACAAAACAAATTAAGAGGCTTTAATCAATATTGAAAAAAATTCTCCAAACCAGAACAGCTGTTCCAAATAATTTATTCCTTATTTAACCAATATGCATCCATTTTTCCATGCAGCTTACTGAACTAAAAGCTGTAGCACACATATTTGAATGCATTAGTCTTAATTCCATAGTAAATGGAAGTACTATATAAAATCACATCTCACTTTCAGTTTGTAAGTGAAAACATAGAAATAAGTGAATATTGTTCTGCTGAGTGATAGGAATGTAGCATTTATAGAGGATGAGGGTACTTATTATGTATGTGGTTAGATGACTTATTTGCTTTTCTTACACCTTTCAATTTACCTTTGTTGCTTCTAGCTCCTCTTTCCCTTCCTCTTTTTGTGGGATTATAGACTTGCTCTCCCTTTCCTACACTTCGCTACCCCCAGTCYATAGGAAGAAGGAACGAGCACCGTGACGTGGATATTTGCAGTAGATGGCACCCTTCTCTCTCACCCAGTCATGAAAGGAGAGATGGACTCCTTAGGGAGGTATGAAAAATGAAGGCCTCCCTTGGGCTAATTAAGATCCAGTACAATTTCTGATGAGGGAAAGAGATGCCAGAGACAAATTCCATTTTGTAATCCTCTGRTAGTGTGGGCTAGATGTGCCATTCTTCCCTTTCTCTGTTTTGAAGGGACGGTACAAATGGCTGCTACTTTTCTGTTTTATATTTCAGTGGTAGATAAATGTTCTTGAGTCTCATTTACTGAGCAATTTGATGTCCTTTGGAAGGGAAAGGTAAAAAGTCACCTTCTGTTTTGTGTCTGCTCTGCAGCATATAACAAYGGCAAGATAGCAGCTCCAATCTTGTCCCCGGGCACAGGATATGGTGAGGCTGGTAGGCATGGTCCTGCCTTCAAGCTCACATGTAAAGACAGCCTGAGGGGATCCTTGAATGTCATTTCAGGCTGTAAGCTCAAAGATGGTGGTAAAGCATTGAAGAGGAAGACTCCATGGGAACTAGTGTTGGGGCAGTTAGCCTGGGACTTTGGAAACGCAGACTCACTTCGCTGGCATGCTGTTSGGCAAGTTAATTCATCTCTCTGTCAATAGCAGAAGACGAGGACAATAGCACTTCCCAGCCTCGTAAGTGTACTATTTGGATAAAATAATCATCCAAACCTGTTGAATACTCAGGTGACATGGTGATGGGGAAAAGCAGAAGGAAAGGGAAGGAGCTGAAGAGAGAATCCTGGTAGCTCTGGTATGAACAATCAAAATGGAAGCTCTCATGCRAAGCCTGCCTCAAATACAAGTGGTCTTGTATCTGTAAGGCTAGGGGAGCTCAAGACATTCACTCTCAATTCCTGCTAAGTTACTATATTTACATTGACCCTCAAAATACTGAAAAGTCTCTACTTGCCACTGTAAAATGAGAAAAATAATTTATTGATTCTATTTCCTATTGCCTGACTCTGTCCTGAATACATGCCTAATACCTGCTCTATTGTAGACTAAATCCTGCAACTGTGGTTTGGGAAAGTATGACAGGAGGGCAGGAAAAATAGGCTGTATAAGTTTGATGGGGGCAGAGGGACAGCTTCCCRGCAGTGTAGTGCATAGTAGGAAGCTGGACAAAATAGAAGGCGTAAGACTGAAGAGGGGATTTGGACAGGCTCCTCAGACCATGGGCACTGTATTTGCTCTTACCATTAGATGCAGGCTCCTAGTTTCAGTTTTTGCTTTGGGGATTACTTATGGCTAGCTCTGTGATAATTACTTGAGTGATTATAATTATTATTGCCATCAATTGACAGTAAGAAAGGCATTTCCTTTACATGTGTTCAAGCTCATTAATCGCACCTTTACAGAGCTTTTTTCCAGAGTTAGTAGTGGCAATCAGCGAAATGTAGCTCTTTTCTCAAAGCTCTTTCTGAGACCTCAAGCGGTTTCCTGGCCTGATGAATTCTGCTTCTTCACCGTAACCCTGTGTGGTTCTCTATGAGTCATATTTTGCTTGGCCCCTGCACAACGTGCYGCGCAGAATGTGCACAGGGGCTTTCTCCTGACCTGAATCGCCTGATTAAAGGCCAGCCACACTCGCAGACGCCGCACTGAGAAAAGCACAGGAAGCACTTCATTGCTCCTCTCTGCAACATTTGAGGGGGTAGACTGGTGGAGGAGAAGAAAAAAAAAAAAAAGAGGTAGTAGCCAAAGGGGCTGAGGGTCCTGGCTCGCTGTCTGTGAATCAGGCCATGCATCTGCTTGAGCTGTACCCTGGTGGGGGGATATGGCCAGCCTGAAAGCTGCAAGGAACATTTTGCATCTGTAGCCTTTGAGGAGACACTTGAATTAATTTGTASATGAAGGAAATAGAGCATGGGGTATTCAAAGGTCATGGTCAGGTTTCTAAAGGTTTGCAATCCAAATCTGTTCTAAGTGAACCAAATAGAGCCCTTGCTGCTTTGTGCAAAAATCATGGTAGCAACACATGACTAAAAATCAGAGAGTTCATCTATCCGTTAGAATATGTCTTGGGAGAAAAAGCTTATGTTTTCCTCCTGGAGTATATTTACAAGGTAGTCCAAAATTTATATCTTTTGTGTCTTTTAGAGCCTTAACAATTTATCTAACAATGCAAAACTACAGAAAAACTGCTTTTTGAATGTTTGAAAAAGTTATAATTCCTAAATAGGAAATCCAGGAATAATTTTCAATGATTAGTATATTCTACATTTTATACTCCTTAAAAACACTAGGAATGTTTGGGAAATTTGCTGTCAAGGTGGTAGTTAGGTGAGGAAAGGAAAATGCTTTCCCCTTGATTTGGGTTTCATCTTTTTTCTGAGTGTAGCTTCATCCTCCCAGCTTTCCGCAATGAATTTGAACCTGAGTCCAATTGAAAGGGAACCAAACTTTTCTTTCGCCGCCTGCAAGAAGGATCTTGATATTTCCTTTTGTTTTGTGACTGAATCTAACTAAAATGTGATTTTACACAGATTCCTTTTGTCAGATGTTCCCAGTATTCTATCTAAACTGATTTGTGCGTTCACAGTGAAGCTTCATTAAAGATCAGGCCAAGCAGTCTTTAAAAAGTACAGGGCTTCAATGATAGACAGATGGTGGCTTTCATGATGTCAGGAAGTGTCAAATATTATGGTTGGCTGCAGAATGATGGCTACTTTCCAAACAGATTGAGAAACAGACAGAAAGAGCAAGAACACCATTTGTTGCATTTAGATACATTGTGAACAGAAGGAAGCAAGACAGAGCATACTTTTACACATCTTTTTTCCACTCCTTGTGAAAACAGTTTAGGATTTGTTATGTTATATTAGCCCTATCATTATGCAAAAACATGTGAAAGCCAGAGATGCTGATAAAAAAAAAATGTTTCCATTGTGACTTTCTGTGCTTTATTTGCATTTCCATGGGCAGTTTTTTTTAACATCATAACAAGCTAAAAATCTGTGATTTCACTTTTTTCCCTCTCTCTCTCTCTCTCTTTTTTTTTTCTTTAGGAGCAAAGTTATACCATGAAGATAGTGTGCAGAAGATATTATATATTTTTTTTAACGTATATGCTCTTCAGAATCCCCCTTCAGGAAAGTACTAAAATAAGCACTTAAACTTAGGTAATTGCTCTAGTGCTAAATAGGGGTGGCTTTTGTTCTTAATCTGAATTGATGCTTCCGGAGTTGGGATTCAGATCTGGAAAGCTTTGAAATACAATAAGCGTCAACAACTAAGTAGCAAATATTTTAATGAAAACACYCAAAGACAAAGATCTTGTAATGGTCTGTGCCTGGATGGGTGACCTAAGCTGCACAGAGTCTGAATGACATCAACAAGTCAAAGATTTTAACCTCTCTGTTTCTTCTCCGAGGGTTAGCACAGATTTTGTCCCTAAAGAAAAATAAACAGTACAACTCTGTACTGGAGGATTTTTTGGCCCCATGGAATTAAGCAGGAACCAAAATAAACGTTAGTATAAAAGATGTCCAAATGAATACCCTCAATACATGCTGTTTTACCTTGAGAGTATAATTCAGATCAGTATCTTTGTAGAGCRAACTGCATGTTCCTGATAGCTGTCTTGAATACTGCATATTCTATACGTCCTTATGTCCCCAGTACAATTACTGAAGCTGCTATCTGCCTATAGAGCAATAAGATGAGATGTAAGAATCCTCCTAATACATAGACTCATGGATTAATTGAATGACTCTGCAACTACTGGTCCCTGGAAGAGATCGTACCTTCGGCTCTGGCTGCAGCAGTCTGCATGCCACAGCCCATCGGGGCTGGGAGCAGTGCTCTAAAGGAAACGTAGCACAGTCTGGGGAGCAGCCCGTAAAGTGTGGTGGGTCACTGAGGCACAAGCTGGCCTGCATTTAATTACACTCTCGGTTATGCTAGTCTGTTTGTTAGATGCCTGAGTAATGGCTGATTTAAAGGTAAGGGGAGAAGCTGACCGAGGTCAGAAGGGATAAATAGAAAGAGAGGGCCTGTAGGGAAGAGATATCTAAGAAGCTGGGAACTAGGACAGCTGCCCTGTGTGAGTTTGTGCTTATTTTATTTATTTATGAGCTTTTCCATGATGCTGCTCACTGTAGAGTCTGCACTCACTCCTTCCCTCTTTGTTGCTCTCATAGAAAATCTATTTGTTTCTCCAAACTATCAAAATACTTAGAGAAAAAAATACATGCTTCTATTTATAACAATAAATTAATCTAAAACTAAATGAATACATTCGGAAATATTCTTTTATCCTCTTTGCTTGTTCTCAGTTCAGTGGTGGACTAGTTGAATCCATGGAACCATCATGTGAGAATAATTTTACACTTCCAAATTATATCAACATTTACAAACAGCATGGCAATTACAGTCCACAAGGAACCCCCTTAACCAGAATCCTGTTGCTCTGTGGAAGGAAAACAAAAACTGTAGACTGGAGCTTATTCCTGGCTTGTTAAAGTGCAGTTTTTGATAAAYGATGCACAACGGAGGGACTGCATTTTTCCATTTTTCTGCTTTTGCCAAATTTGTTGTAGGACTCGGCAGTTCCCCTTTGAATCCTGGGTATATTTATTGTTTGTCTCCCTTTTTTTGGTGCTTTCTGCCTTTTGTAAGAATATGATGTSGATTGCAGGCAGGTTTTATCTAATTCATTCTTTGTCTATAAACAAGCCCTGCATGAATTATACAAAAAATGTCCACAAGTAATCATTAAAGCTCTTAAATGAATTCTCTTTGCCCATAGTCACCCAGAACCCATTCAAATTCACTTTTCTGTGAAAGGACAATCAATTGAATTTTACTAACAGAAAGGTTATGGAAAGCAATAATGCAGATTTCATTTCACATGAGCATTTATGGAAGAATGATTTTGAGGGGGRGCACACAAATGTTTGCACAGGAAGTGGTGTTTCGCACACTCATTCAGTCAGAGAGAATAAACAGTGTGACCTGATTTACCAATCCCAACTAAGTGACGCAGCTTGAATTTCAAATATTTGCAATCAGTTCACAGGGTAAAAAATCAGATATATTTGTTGAGCATATTTAAATGAGAAAATCATGATCTGCTGATGGATAGTCCATGAGAAGAAAAAGAGGCTAATTTAGTCAAAGAAATTATAGGCAGAGAATTACTCACTCAGCGCTACTGGCAAACAGTAAATGAGTGGCACCAAGGTTTTAATCCAAAACACTTAACAAAGAAAGCAACTAATAGCGTCTTCCTTTTTCATCTGAAGTACTATAAAGCAGAGGGCTAGCCCTTCTGCCAAATTGCTTTTACAGAAATGTAACTTCCTTGTTCGTTATTTTTACTCAAATTGTCTTAATTAAGAAACAAGCTCTTCAGACTTGACTTTGATCTTGTTCTCACACTGGCCTTGTCCAGGTTTAGCTTTACGGACTTATTGATTTGCTGCTGGATTCAGGATGGAAGTCACAGGTCACTTGTCCAGAGAATATTCCTCCAATTAATACCAGTCTAGAGGAAAAAAATTACCTTTTCATTTGATACTTTTCTTAATAATTATATTAAAATATAATATTATTTAATAAATTTCCCATAATTTGCTGCCCATCCCAAATTTTTCTTTTGTACTGTAACATTACACAGGACAGAATAAAACAATTATTTCAAAATCTCCCATTCCATTCTCCCCACTTTTAAAAATACTAGTACATCTGGGAAAACTTGTAGAACTCTTCTTTCTGGAGCCCAAACCTCTTCCTTAGGCATACCTCAAATTTTACCAACTCCTCGTGGCTTGAGCGTACACAGCAATACGCACAATTCAATATACATGAGTATACACAACTGTAATAAGCACAACAAATATAATATGAATGGAAAGATCTTTTTATTGTCTTTAATGAGTGGATAGGTTGGTTCTAGGCACCTGGAAGTCTTTGAAAGTTGCACATTGTAGTCTCTTTGTCATCACCTGCCTGGAAAAGCACCCATCCCTTGGGAGACACATAGTTGCTGTTGTGCATAAACACATAACAGCCTCTGCTTGCATAACCTGTCCTGACTACTCACTTCCATGACAAGGTGGGGTCTAACATAGGTGGCCATGGTGTAATAAAAGGGCATCACTTTATGGCCAGAAAGCCCTGACTGTAATTGCTTATGACTGGAGGGCCACTGGGAACAGGTTCAGGAAGCGGATTGCAGCCTGAATGAGTTAGTTATTCTCACAGGCCATTTCTGTCCTCTTGGATATCAGCAGGGCCCACTAACTCCAGAAAATACAGAAAGGCTGTACATAGCACAGTATTAGAGAATATTTTTAAGTAAACTTGGGCTCTCCTGCTTGTGCCAGTTGTGTGTTCCTCTAGATGTTCTCTCATCTTGTGAAAGTCACTCCCATTTCCCAGGGAAAAATGTTCTTTTCTTACCCCTCTTCTTGATCTATTATGATGTAGAAGAAATTTTATAGTTTTAAAATTATAACAACATACAGTGGGAAAGATGAAATTGCCTTGTATAATAGCCAAGGAAAGAAAAAAAAAGAGGAAGGAATTACTTATTGTTAAAAATAGATCTGTGATATTTCATAGGGTCCTCAGACATTTTATAATTCTTATACTCTCCATTGTGGTAATGGGTTATGTAAATAGGGAAAAGCTGTAGACAGCTTTCATAAAATTTTTTGACATTGTTTTACATGTTATTTAGACCAGAAAGCAGGTCTTAGTTGAATTATTACAGAATAGCTGCAAAACTGATTGATAAATACACTAACGGAAAGTTGTCAATGACAGTGAAAAAATGTAATGAGTTGGTTACTCAGAGGTCCATCTTGGTTATGACTGTGTTCAGTGTTTTCATTAATGGCCTGGATAAAGGACCAGAGCTTACTTCTGACCTTTGCTCATGAGACAGCAATGTGTAGCAGTAAGTGTGCTGAAGTACGGGATTAGAATTCAAAGTGATCTTGACAAACAGAGAAGCAGCTTGAAAAAGTAAAATAGAAGAAATTCACCAGGAACAAATGCAAGGTATTGCACTTGGGCAAGAATAATCAACTGAGAATGAGGAACTCCTTGTTCTGTAGCAGTTCCTCAGAAAAGGTTCTGGGAACAATAAACTCAGCCWCAGTCAATAGCAGCATACTGTTTAAAAAAAAGATAAATAGAACACAAGGCTGTATAAGCTGCCTCCTGATATGCAATGTACACAAAGTAAACTTTCCACCATAGTAAACTTTCCCACTGACAAAGTTTCAGCTTTAACTGTATACAGTTTTAGGTAATAGAATTCAAAAAAGAAGGAGGCCAATGGAGTCCAGAGGACGATAATAAGATGGTTAGGAATCAGGAAGAAAACAAATGAAATAGTGAAGTTGCTCAGTTCAGTTCTGGAGAGAAGGAGATTCTGAAAAAAATTTCAAATCCATAAAATTTATGGGATGATGGGATAGGAGGTATGTTTAAATTTCAACAAGAAAGACTTAATGTAGACTGCTTTTTATAAAGGTCTGGCAGGGACAGCGAAGCACAGAATAGGTGGCCTGGGGATGCTGTGAAATCAGGTTAGCCCTTCCCTTGCCAGCAGTGAAGAAGGTATAAGCTATTCCTTCTCTGAGGCAGTGGGAGAAGCTCAATGACCTTTTGAGAGCCCTTCACAMCCCAATTTTGATCGTTGTGGTTACTGACTTGACCCAGCTTAGATATACCAAAAGTAACTAATGTTATAGAGTTTTCTTAAAAGGGACTAGCTATATTAACAGATATTTCAGGTAATTCAATTTCAAGTTATCTGATTATAAAAGAAATCCATTGATTAAACAAATTCAGATGCTTTCAGTATATCAATTGTTTTTTCTGAGAGCTTATTTCCTTGCAGGCTTTTTCAATAGCTATCAAGTTTGCACAAAATATAAACAAATGGCACTCTATGAAGATGTTGCCATTCTTTATGGAACTGCATCAGTGATAGGTCAAATTTTTATTACTCTGCAGCATGATTTTAATATCATTCTGGCCTGGTTTAGGCATAATCAAGTCTTCTGCTGAAAGAGCTCTTGTAAAGAGCGATTAAACATTAGTACTCTAGCTAAACCCATATTAAATTATGTCTTGGAATTTAAGTATCTGGGAATCATCTTAAATCTCAGCTTGAATTTTAGGTGGTATTGTATCTGCAATTTATATTGAGGTATAAGACTTTGGTATCTGTTTGCATCTTGATTTAGTATTTATAGCTTGAAATGTTATTTTATTAGTAAGTGTTCTATGCAACTGTTAGTAAGGCCACTAATAGATTAAGGTAGTATTATTTACGATTACAGCTTCTGGTTTTCAACAAGAAAAGACGCTGAACATTTACAGGCAAATTTTAACACGCTCTTTGAAAGCCTTGAAGTAAATCAAAGATAGTGGGGCATTCTTTAGCCAGTATAAGTGGCGATTCCAGCTATTACCTTCACTCTAAACCCAGACGGGGCAAGGGGCTCAGGATCAGTGTAACGCTCAGGGCTCAAAAAGGGCTTTGCTTTAGGCATGAGTAGGATAAGATTCTGCAGAAAAGATTTAAGTCAAATTACCTTCTCTTCCCCTTGCCATGAACTGATAGGGCTGGCAATAAGAGCATTCATGGCTGCGTTGTTGTGCGAGTCTGAACCCTCTGAATCAGATTGTGACAATAAGAATAGTAATTGGGAGCTCTGCTTGCTCCAAAAGTTGCCCTGCAACAGCCTTGAAGCTGCCATTCAGTGAGAATATATATTTTAGTTTCAGGCTGCCCTGAAAAGGAGAAAACAGTGCCTTGTATCTTGCTCGAGATACATCACCATCGCACATTGTACTCTAAATCTCTGAAGCCTAGGAAAACTTCAAATACATGGCAGTAAATTTGTTGGTAAACTTATTTTAGCATTAGACCCATTATTTCTGTTCTAAAGATATGTACGATTTATGTTAGTATTGACTAAAAAGACAGGTCATCTGCATAAATATCTTGTGCTGAACAGGACATGTCTATTTGGGCCAAAGTGGAATTGCATATTTTCCATTTCACTTTGCATGTAAGAAAAAGTTCAATCAGTCTGCTAAAATAAAGCAAAGTTATACTTGCTATACCTCCCAGATGCTCTGTTATCATAAACGGTAATGAGAGGTTATAGTACATGATATTTCGTAGACATCAGTTCCCTAATAGAGAACTAATTTTCCTCAAACTATATTGATGGTCCATTCCAATAATTTTTAAGGGGGACTGTACCTTCCCCTAGTTCTGAGTTTATCAAAAAAGAAATATAAATAGGGAAATTGACATTGTTTGCCTGTGTTTTTATAGGGAACAAACACTGATCTTCCCCTAAGATCTATGTTATTGAAAACCGGGTTACAGATCAAAACTGTAAAATTCTTATTCACTGAACCATGTGAAGACACAATTGACTTGAAAMTTTGCCTAAAGACATCCAGACTTGAGCCTGAGAAATTTAATTTGTCATATACACATAAAGTTAGTTTTCAATAGATCTCACGGAAACCATGATCTTCATTTTTTCTAAGAACTCTGTGCTTGTGAATAAAGTACATTATAATCAACCAAAGTACATTACAATCAACTGAACTAAAGAGCAAGCACAGTAGATGTTAGATGACATCCCATCCATGCATATTTAGATTGTTTCTGATTGAGTAAACTGTAGTATAAGCTTTTTAATCACTAGAAAGTTTGTACTAGTTGCTGATAAAATCTTGACATAAAAAAAAAATATTATCTATGTATTCTGAGAGGTGACTTAACCAGCTCTATGACTAGTATTTTCTCTGTGACGATATTCAGTGATAGGCCCAGAAATCAGTTCAACACAAGCATCAAAATCTCAAGTTTGAGATCTGTCCATCTTCCCTAATATACTCAATAYGAAATGATTTGTTTCCTAGTATATGAGCTATCTATAGTAAGTCACCAGTGTAGTAGTGTCTCTAGTGGCTAATCTAATTCAGTAGCTGGAATCTCCCCCTCTCGCATCCCCTATATTCAGCCTTGTTTCCCATTTCTGAATATCATTCAATTTCTCTTAAAACTATTAATTATGATCCTTTTACATTTTCAGGTACACTGTCATTCTAGCTGCCTAGGGTATGGGGTTGAGAACAGGGGAAAAAAATGATATTTCCTAGTGAATGTATTATTTGAACAGCTGRGGAAAGACATAGTTACTGTAATCTCACTCAAGTTTAGCATAGCTTCAAAACACCAAAGATTTCATTTAACTAAAACATTTCTCTGTAGAGTTTCATTGCTTTACTTTTATTCATATCTGAGAGCATAGCCCATAGCAACTTGTGCCACAGTTAATGAAAACTGCAGKTAGATTATATATTGTCCTTCAGGGTTAAAAAAAAAATCAACTTTATCTACAAAGACAATTTCATTCCAGCTGCTGCATTTGGGAGAGAAGTACACACAAGGCATATACATTATCCAAGTGTCTCTGTCCCCAAGTAAGGATGAAAGAACATTTTCTGGGCATAGATCTCTATTTTTTTCAGAAAAGTGTTATGATAATCTGTTGTTTGCACTAGACTGCACCATAAGGAAGGCTTTACATGTAATGTGCGGATTGAGCGATGAAATCATTCACAAATTCTACTGGAAAGGGGTGGATGAAAACTACTTCTTGGTTGAGTAATATAAAAAGAGTAGGCTTATGATGAATAATTTCTCTCTCTGTGGTAGCCATTCCTGTTTTCAGATATTGTTGCTCTTAATCCTGATGATATCTGAGATAGCAGATGCAGCAACAAGCAGTGGTCCAGGGACTGAATCGCAACTTTTGGGACAGTTTGAATCGAAGAACGTTTCTGCAAGGCCAGTCCCTGGTCAACTACTCTTTAGGTTCCTAAGATTAATTTCTACATGYCTACATTAACAGAAGGCAGCATACAGAAGAGCTGACTTCATTATGACTCTTTTTTCCAGTCTTGTCAAACCTGTGGCCCTGCTCTAGGAGCCAGTTTTCCATCCTCCAGTCCTGTGAATACGAGGTTGCAATAATAGCATTTGTTATGCACTTATGGCTGGAGCTGCTTGAAAAACACCTACAATATTCTGTGGCAGTTCTTCTGCTTAACCATGGGAACACTTTAATGCCCTGGCCATACTTTCGTACACCAGAAAAACCCAGTCTTAAGGGCACTGTCTCTGGTACAAGTATAATGCAATGAGGTGGGTCATAAGGAATTGAAGAATAAAGTACATGAGATTTTTTTTATTTATTATTGCCACACATCTCAGATACTTCTTTTGCTATGTGATGCTTAGGAACTTAGCCAGGGCCACTGGAGTTGTTCTGCTGGCACCTCAGTTCAGCAGGAAGGACTTTGGTCTCAGATCTTCCGGAGAGGCCTTCTTTTCCAAAGACAGCAGCTGGCAACATAAACTTTACACTGCCAGTAGCGACTTCGTTGGTTTGCAGTTTTTCTCAAATACACTTTCAAAGAGCAGCTCACTGGAACAACCTCTACTGTGTTTCACCACTTCCTAGATATCTTAATCTCAGTACCATTCAGCTTGAATAACAGGTAAGTGTTTTTTTAATAAGTCTTAAAGTCTTTTTTGCATAATTTGGAACATATAGAATTATAAGAAAACAAAATTTCAAATGTTGTCAGATCAGACTAGATTTTTTAAAAAATTGTTTATTTTTAACCTAGAATCCCCAAGATAGGATCTAGCCATCAGACACAGAAATTCACCAGTGCCCCATCCTTCAGGTGTTATCATCTGTACAGAATAGCTCCTTCTTTGCCTCACCCCGGGCTCCTCACCCCATTCCTGTTATATTTCTGTAAAACTGGGTTTTAGACTATACATATAAATTAGTCTATAGATAAGTAAAATATAGGTTGGTCAATATGGAGAGAGGCATTTGTGGAAAAGAAGCTATCCCATTCTTGGTTCACATTCCTCAAACAGGCTGTACACATTCTCTGAAAGTACTCAGTACTCAAAAAATGTTTTGCCTATAGAATTCTGACTAATTTTATTGCTGAGGCTACAAAAAACATATTAGATTCCAGATGCGAGTTATGAGTACATTTTATGAAGTTGATGATCCCTGCTGTATTACCAGCTTCTTGTAGGGACCACACATGACATAGTATTAATGTGGATGACAGGCCTGGTTATGAATTATGATGCTGGGATAAAAGCAATTTCTTCATCTTCTAATTTTTAGGGATTTCTATGTCATACCTTGTTTCTGTTTTCTTTCCACACTGCAGCCACAATGTCCTCCCATAAAAGCTGAGATGCATTTAGGATCTCTCTTCTTGCAGTTAGCTTGGTAAAACAAAACAAAACAAAAATCTGAACAAATATGCAGTCATAAGACATACTCAATTCCCATTAATGTTTATCACATATAGTCAAGGTGACCTTACGATTAAGGAAATGACCCGGTACCCAGGAGACCTAGATTTAATCTCTATCAGTGATTCTCTATTTATTTCTGCTGCAGAAAAACACTTAAACATGTGCTACAAATTAAGGACATGCTTAAGTGGTTTGCTGAGGCCCAGGCTATACACCCTGGACAAACCACTTTGCCAGTCAGTCAGATTGTGAAACCATTTATTCAGCTTGGTAAGCAGTTTCATACACAACTAATGCCATTGATTTTAATGAGGTTAGTCATGATAGTAACCACTTGCCACCCTGAGATTGGCACCTCAGCTCTCCATCTGTAAAATGGGGGTAATTACACTTCTGTACCTCACTGAAGTGGCAGCATGTTGCACACAGGTAGGTTTCCAAATCTCTCTCTCTCTAACTGTTTAAGCCTTTTATCAAATCTCTGCACATAGAAGAAGTATTTTACTTTATTCTTTTTTAAATTTTATTTAAAAAAAATATAAATGACAGTATATTGCCATACTTAATAGAGAAGAAGTAATATGAGTAATGATTAGCTAATTCATTTCAAAGGAATATACTCATTCTGTTTACTATGAGTTTATGTCATATTCAGGAAAAAGTCTTTGCCTTTTGTCCTCTTACACTACCAGATCAATACACTTAGCACGTCATCCAGTTCAGAACAGGGTTTATCCTGCTAAGGCTTGGAGAAAGGGTTTTAAATAGAAAAGAAATAGCCTTCTTTATTACAATTATTTGGTTTTTGAACTATATCTTTTTTACCTACGATTTTTTATCACAGTCAGTTGTGCCAAACCAACTGAACTGTGCAAGATTCTGTGCTATTCTGTGCTCCTTCATGTTCCATAAACCAGGGTGTGTTCTTGGTTAGGCAATCTTTGAAGGAGGAAAGTCACAGAACAATTGCACTTAAATTGCAGAAAGATACATTAAGTGACAAAAGGGAAAGGCTGAAATCTGAAATAAGAGACTTCAACGTCACTCTCCCTATCTTTCTATATCTCAGTAGAAATCAATGGAACAAGAAAATAATCATCAAAGAAGGATTCAGATTAAAAAAGAAACCCAAAACATATTTGAGTTTCAGCTTCTTTTTTCATCTCAAAACCAATCAGAAGTGTTTAATTGCAGGCTTATCTTTCAAAACCATTAATAATTCCTTAAACACACCCAAAATAACCCCCCCCAACACACACACACACACACACACACACACACACACACACACACACTGAGGGTAGCCCCAGAAAAGACTTTTTGAATGTTGAAGCTGTCAGAATAGTCAGTCATTAGTCCATCTAATTAGATGCTTCGGTCAAATACAGTAAACACTTGAGTGAACCTGGACAATTATGTCATAGTAGGGCTGGGATTTGAAAGGACAGAAAGGCTCTGATGACACAAGAAGTGTCAAACATCATGGATTTGTTTTTGTAGTAAACCAAGTTATCCTTGTGAACTTGACCCTTTCCACTAAGCTTTTAAAAATAGTGATCTCAGGGCTTGTAATGAAATTTGTGCCACTGTGTGCAGTCATGTGCAGCTCTTCAGTTCAAGTCAGCTGGACTAGTGGGCTCCTTTGTCAAGCTGAGCTCCTGCTCTCTATTAACCTCCCAAACAGCATCTAGCTTAACTTTACAGCTCTTAATTACATTTGTTCTACTCTGTGCAATTAGGCTCACTCTGTCCACACAGCCCACTGATTGTCATAAAAAACTCCCAGAGTGTTGAAAGTCATCGATATTTCTCACAAATATATGAAAATCATGAAATCCAGACCCATAACAACCATGAGAAAAAGCCAGCCCTCATTAGGAGCGTAGGACTAGTCTCCACAGCATTCAGTAGTGGAGGATTTGGAGTGCAGAGCACGAGCAAAACAACCACAGAGATATGTACGTGTAGAGCAGAAAATATGAGAGAAAATAACAGGAGTCATATTGCAATGACTCCTGTTGTGACATGCGTTGCAATGGTTGCAGCTAGGGAGAAGATTAGTGCATTGTTTTCTGCCTACCACGTACCAGCCTAATTAGACTCAGCTGACTTACAAAAAATTGTTATTATCTGTCCTGCCTCCCTTCCAATTAGTTGCATCAAGTGAGCTAAAGTTTGTTTATATAGATATACATATATATATTTTGCTAGTACAACATTCCCTTTCTGGGATCAAGAATGAAGTTTTTATTTTATAGCCATGTTACTATGGGGTCAAATCACTTTCTAAAGATATAGTAGTAAGGAAAGATGAGATATGCAATCACCTTGTCTCTGTGTATCTGCCTGTGGTCTCCTCTTCCCTTAAATTTCTTTGAAATTTAGTATATTAGCATAGATTTCAACCATGATCAAGGACCTGCAAGTTTCAGGAAAGCAGAAAAGAGATAGGAGGTTTTGAAGAGCTGGCTAGGCAAGGCCATGGCTGAACTAAGCTAGTAAAGAAACTGCTATAAGGAATTTTACAGTGAACCATTAAACAGGTGTTATTGGGGAGCCTGAAGATAACTATACTTCYACACACAAATTCTCATTAAGTATTACTGCTATGTAAATGGATTAATTATTCCAGGTAAAACTCAGGCATTGCTCTCCACTGTCCTCAGTCAAGCTGTGCTGCTTGTACCATGGCTGATCTGGATAATATTCTACTTGCTGAGATTTTGCCTAGCACAACACATAAAACATAAAATAGCATTTATTAATCTAAAACTATGGCAATACCTGTGAAGATCCTAATAATATAGATGCAAGATCTCTTAGTGATTTCTTAGTAGTGATCTTTCTATATTTTATTGGTTAAACTGTCATTGCTCAGATCCCCTCTCAACTGAAGAAAAATTTAGAGTATCTAGCGGGAATGAGGCAATATTTTTCTACATATAGGCCAGAATCTGTTCCTTTAAACAACAGAGAGTAAAATTCAAAAGAGTTCTTGTGCTATTAGTTCAAACTTTTCTCTGCTTAAAAAGAGAACACCTTAGCACAAAAGATGCACAGCTGGAGAGAAGGAAAGTTGCCTGTACAGCTGGGCAAGCTCCTGTGTCTAACAGAGGAAACAGAGTCATAGAAATGTTTTTTGCAAGGGACTTTTGAAAGTAGTCTGATCTAACTTCCCTCTTGAAGCAAAACTAGACTGAGTTATATAGCATTTTCTTTAGATGAGGTTGAGGACACCTAGGACAGCTTCCATGAGTCACGGCCAATGTGTTGTTCCAGTACCTCACCACCCTTTTCGCAAATTTTTTTTTGAACAGCCTAAACTCTCAAGCTGCTATCTGTAGCCATTTCTCCTTGTTGTTTTATCTGATGGCAGAGTTTGACTCTGTCATCTTTGTAGCTTACCTTCAAGTAGTTGCATGCTGCTACAAAAAAATGACTGTAAAATAGTCTACCTGKTTTTATTTAGTTTCTGAGAAACATGTATTAGCTAGAGAAGATTCTTCTATTAAATACTAAGAAAGCTTGTGAAACTCAGAGCTCAGGAGGTAAGTATAAAATGTCATTGAGCAAAGCATAATGTATTGACCAGCTAAGCTCTCACTTGTGTTGTGGCAATATTCTGCATAATGGCAATTCAGAATTTAGCACAGCTGGATGAGCAGAAGTAATAACCTGTCACCAAAGTACATATTTTTTGTAGTAAAAACTAATAAGCCTTGGTGGGGCTAACTAATAAGCTTCTCCAGAGTCACTGAGAGAATGAACATCTACCCAGGTATAGGCCTGATGCCAGTGAATTTTCAGAACCAGTGGTGTGACACCTTTGAAGTCTAAGCCAGAAGAAAAACTTAGGACAGTTTTTTCAGCATTTGTCAAGGACTCCAGCAGCTTAATGATGTAAGCTGTATCTACATCAGACCATCTTCTGATGCCCCAATTCAAAATAGCATCTAAGCTAATAGATGATAAACTAGTTTTAAAATTAGAGCTCTGTAGAGAAAAATCATCAATCTGTTTGCAGCCTTTACCTTAGTTCTTTTAGAGGCAAATTTATCCTATAGCTTAGTCATCCTATAACTTAGTTGCATTTCCAGTATTAGCAGAATTTTCTCCTTCAAGCATGAAATATGAAGCGGCCCAAAATAGAGGGCCATGAGCGTTCCTAACAGTTATTCACCTGATGCTGTAACATTGGCTTTAAAGTAGAAAGTTTGAAGCGAACGATCTAGAAAGTGAACTGCTCTTGGGAAGAACTGGCGATTGGTGCCAATTGCATCGATAAATAAGCATTCCCTAGTGTCTCTTTGAAAAAGGGCTGGAGAAAGAAGTTAGGGTAAGAACATCTGAACATATGAAACGCCCCAAAGGCCAAGCACATCTTCTATTCATTTGTGAAAGATGTTGGTGTGAGTGGAAAGATAGAGGGATGCTGCTAGACAAAATAAGCRTGACAGGAGAAGGCTGCATGTTGGATTTTTTTTGACAGTTGTCACCAGGTGATGCTGTTCATATGTTACTCCCTAATGAATAAATAACACATGCTATTTTCAAATGTGTATATAAATATAGTATAATATTTTGATATTTAAGAATCAACCTAGTAATAAATGTGGCAGCTTCAAGATGTTTCACAGCTATTACATTTATAATTTATATGGGTCAAACAAAAATATCAACTCTCTCTCTCAACTTTTCAGTCATTAAGAACTTTTCCAGTGTTTAAGGGATCTTTGGATTCTTCTCACCCATTTTTAGCTGGGTGAGACATACCACATCAGCAAAGACTAACTGTACAGATTCCCTTTATAATCATGGAGGGAAATTTGYCTAAACTATTTTAGGCAACAATTTCATGAAGAGTTAAAACCATTCAAGTTCCTACTATCAAAAGAAAAAGTCCTACCTTCTACTAAGTTCCAGCTTACTGTTCTCAGACTTTTGATATCCTCTCCTTTATACTGTTGAATGCAACTTTGAGGGATTGGATCTGTCAGGGATTGGATCAGAGACTACTCCCGGGCTCATATATGCCTGTAATGTTGATCCTCCCTTTTGACAAGAATGACTATGTCAGGTCTTGTACAGGTCCCCAGTACAAGAGAGACATGGAGCTACTGCAGAGAGTCCAGCATAGGGCTACAAGGATGGTCAGAGGGCTGGAGCACCTGCCTTACGAGGAACGGCTGCGAGAGCTGGGCCTCTTCAGCCTGGGGGAGAGAAGACTGAGGGGGGATCTTATCAATGTCTGTAAGTGCCTGAAGGGAGGGTGTCAAGGGGACAGGGACAAACTCTTTTCAGTTTTCCCGTGTGACAGGACAAGAGGCAATGGGCAGAAATTGAAGCACAGGAAGTTCCGCCTGAACGTAAGGGGGAATTTCTTCCCTGTGAGAGTGAYGGAGCCCTGGAACAGGTTGCCCAGAGAGGTTGTCTCCTCTCTGGAGTCTCCTTCTCTGGAGATCTTCAAGGCCCGCCTGGATGCAACCCTGCCTAACATGCTCTAGGTGACCCTGCTGAGCAGGAAGGTTGGACTAGATGATCTCCAGAGGTCCCTTCCAACCTTACTGATTCTATGATTCTATGATTTATAGCTTTGGACGTTATCTTCATTGGTAGGAGCAAGGAAAGTGTGGTGCAATCTTGTTTAGCATGTACRGAGTCCTGTTTCCCTGTGCATAGGCAAAAAGGAAGAAAACAGTTTTGAGTCTCACCGTGAACTTGTTTCAGCTGTAACTCAGCCTCAAAAGGCAAAAGCTTTGTTTAATCTTCTTTTCTAAGAACCATAGTGYCATTGTTTCTATTACGTTGTCTGGTGTTTCCTTACTTCCATCTTTTCATTTATTTGTTTGCTAAACCTGTCTTACATTCTGATGATACTGTCACCAGATCAATGCCAGAGAAAATCCTTGTACACAAAACCTAGATGGAAGTTATACTTTTGTTTCAGTTCCTCAGTTTTACAATGGAGTAYAGTGACTCTTCTTCCTTTTCCACAAATAAAAGCAGCTGTTCTACTCAAGAACCTCAGGAAGTGGCTTATGGCGTGCGTATAATGTTTAAAATGTCTTATTCATTATGGACAAGTGGAACTTCAATATAGATTATCAAATATATGTATTACAAAATTCATTAAAAATGACTATATACTACAAAAAATATAATGATGACAATTCAATATTGCACAAACTATAAAATTTTGTAGTTTTTAAGCTTTAAAAGAAAAAGAGTAAAAATAAAACCTGTAATAAATACAAGAAATTTTATTTGCCAGTTCTTGCAAATTTATTGTGTGCATTGTGATAACTGATGTGATAACTAAAAGCCCCTGACCCTGGAGGCGARTACTTCTGTGAGAATCTCAGCTTTTATTTAGAAACACATTTATCTAGAAACACATTTCTAGACCTCATAAYTGCTGAGAAAAACTTGAAAAAGTGAACTGAGTCCACTTCAGCATATCAGAAAYCTGAAGTTAGATATGGAAAAGAAGAGAAGGAGACTTTTATGCTRATTTTCTGCATTTTGAAAGGTTATTTCAAAAATAAAGGTTTATTGTATTGAATATTATTTCTGTCTTTAACCTTTAYAATACTAGATCTAAGGCAGTGTTAGTCAACTGCATTCTTAAGACTTAGTGAACACAGCAAGAGGAGAATCATATAAAAAATAGKCTATAAAGAGTTTTTGGAGGTTGTCTAGTCCAGCCTTCTGCTTGGATCAGGGCTAATCTCAAACTGGATCATGTTACTCAAGGGTCTGGCCAGATGAGTTTTGAAAAATCTCCAAGGATAGTTTCCCACGGCCTCTTGAACAATCTGTTCCAGTGCTAGATCATTCTGATTGCGGATATTTTTTTCCCTTAAGTTCAACAGCAACTTCCCTCCTCTAGGCTGTGACTATAGCCCCTTTCCTTTCTCTGTGTGTCCCTGAGAAAAATCTATCTCTGTCTCTTCTATAATTCCCCTTTAAGCAATGCTGCAAGTAGCCTCCTCCCTAGCCCTCGAGCTGATCAAACCCAGTGTCCTCAGCTTTTCCTTGCATGTCAGGTGTTCCAGCCCCCTCTAAACTCTGGTAACCCCCCTCTGGACCCTCTCCAGTTTGTCAGTATCTCTTTTGCATGTGACAGTCCAAAACTGGATTACAGATAGTACTTCACAGGGGCTGAATAGAGGTGGGTAATCATTTCCCTCGAACTACTGGCTGTGCTGTTGTTAGTGCAGCCTTGTATGAAGTTAGTTTTTCTAACTGTAAGGTATGCAGCTGACTCATGTTCAGCGTGTTGTCATCCGGAACTACCAGGTCCATTTTCATAAATCGGCCTCCCTAGCCAGCTGGATCCTAGCCTGTGTTGATGAATGGTGTAGCTGTATGTCAGGTGCAGGACTTTTCATTTGTCTTTGCTGAGTTTCATAAGGCTTATTTTGGTCCATTCCTTCGTAAGTCTGTGACTTCTTCAAATCATCTTCTTCCCCTTCCTGGCTTCCAGRAGGACTTGTTTCATAATTTTTCTTGAGTTTGCAATGAGACTGCCAGCTTGTAGTTCCCAGACCTTCCTTTCTTTTGATTACAGAATCATACAGAATCACGCAGAAACACAGAATTTTTGAAGTTGGAAGAAACCTCCACAAATCATCTAGTCCAACTTTCCTGCTCAAGCAGGGTCACCTAGAGCACGTTGCACAGTATCAAGTCCAGGTGGGTTTTGAAGATCTCCAGAGAAGGAGACTCCAGAGAGGAGACAATCTCTCTGGGCAACCTGTTCCAGGGCTCCGTCACTCTCACAGGGAAGAAATTCCCCCTCACGTTCAGGTGGAACTTCCTGTGCTTCAATTTCTGCCCATTGCCTCTTGTCCTGTCACATGGGAMAACTGAAAAGAGTTTGTCCCYRTCCCCTTGACACCCTCCCTTCARGTACTTGTACACATTGATAAGATCCCCCCTCAGTCTTCTCTYCCCCAGGCTGAAGAGGCCCAGCTCTCGCAGCYGTTCCTCATAGGGYAGGTGCTCCAGCCCTCTGAYCATCCTTGTAGCCCTAYGCTGGACTCTCTCCAGTAGCTCCATGTCTSTCTTGTACTGGGGAGCCCAGAACTGGACACAGTACTCGAGATGAGGCCTCYCCAGGGCTGAGTAGAGGGGCAGGATCACCTCCCTCSACCTGCTGGCAACACTCTTCCTAATGCACCCCAGGAKACCATTGGCCTTCTTGGCCACAAGGGCACATTGCTGGCTCATGGTCAACYTGTCMTCCRCCAGCACTCCCAGGTCCTTCTCTGCAGAGCTGCTCTCAGGAAGAKCAGTCCCCAGCTTGTACTGGTGCCTAGGGTTATTTCTCCCTAGGTGCAGGACCCTGCACTTGTCCTTGTTGAACCTCAGGAGGCTCTGAGAGCACTGAGCTCTGGGGGACACCACTAGCCACGGGCCTCCAACTGGACTCCACGCCACTGATGAGGACCCTCTGAGCTCTGCCTTTCAGGCAGTTCTCAATCCACCTCACTGTCCACTCGTCTAACYCACACTTCCTGAGCTTATCTMGGAGGATGTTATGGGAGACAGTGTCAAAAGCCTTGCTGAAGTTAAGGTAGACAATGTCTACTGCTCTCCCCTCATCTACCCAGCCAGTCATTCCATCACAGAAGGCTATCAGATTGGTTAAGCATGGGCATAACTTTTTCTAGTCATCAGGTACTTTTCCTAGGAGCCATAACCTTTCAAAGACATCAGCCACTAGCCTTGCAAGACAATGCCCACCTTCCTGAGTACTCCCACATGGGTCCTTTCTGGTGTTATGGACTTGCATATACCCAGCACATTCAAGTAAAACCTAACTTGGTCTCTCGCTACTTTGGATAGTAACTTTTTACTGCGTGCAGCTATGGGACATCTGAGAGCAGACATTGCCATTAAAGGCCAAGACAAAAATGATAATGAGTTCCTTATCCTTTTCCATAGCCTTTGTCTGTTGGTCACTTGCCCACTCAGCAGTAGTCCCACATTTTCTGTTCTCTTCCTTTTGTTTTGAACATTCTTGAAGAAGTCCTCACTACTGCCCTTCACATACACYTCACAGTTAACTCCAGCAAAGCTTTGGAACTCTTAATGCTATGCCCAGGCAATGCTCTGCATTCCTCCTTGGTAGTCTGTTCCTGTTTCGTCATCCTATACACTGTGTTTTTGTGTTTCAGCTCAGTCAAGAATTTCCTGTTCAATCATGCTAGCCTCCTGCCATGTGTATTGCTCACGTGCTTTGGAGAGGTTGCCTTCAAAGGTTGACCTGCTCTCCTGGACTCCTCTGCACTTCAAATCAGTCTTCCATGGGATGTGGCCTACCAGTTCCTTGAAATTTTATTCCCTTGAAGAACCTATAATAAGGGTATTTCTTCCAGCTGCCATAAAAGGCATCATCTACCTCCTCTTCTTCACTAGAAACTYTGGAGCATATATCCAACATAATGATCCTCCTGTTGGCCTCCCTCCTGATCCTGTCGTCAATATGCCCGTCACACATTCTGTGCAGGAGATACATGTAGGCACTACAGCCACTTCCTTTTGAAGAGCACAGCTTCTGCTCCTCATCATCCTCATCTCTCCTAAAGAGTCTGTATCAAACTCTAGTTGCTGTTCAGCGTGATCCACTATATCTCAGTAATATCTATGACACTGTAAATCTGTGGCTGTTCCCTGAGAAGTGCATATCAATACACACACATTAAGATGGGCCTCAAGTAGCTCTGCTTTCTCAAGGGGAGAATCAGAACCTCCCCTGCTGCCCTGTCCCATGCCTGCTTCCCAGTCCCCTATTCCCTCACTTACTGACAGCTTTGGTCTCCATTGCCTATCTAGTTTACTTAGGGTTAAACTCACAGATAAATCAAATGAATCCCTAGAACAACAGGTGAACAACATTTTTACCTATGCATCTGTAGCATAATTAAATTAAATTAMCTCATAAAGTATTGAACTTTGATTGTGACTATCTTTCTAAAGACAAATATAATCTGATAAAAAAAAGACACAAATTTGTCTTGGATAAAGTGGTGAAATGCCTCTGATACTAAAGCAGCTATGCCAGCTTGGAATCTGACATGATTACATTGAAAAAGAAGGAAGAAAAAAAAGGTAATACATTATATATTAGAAAACATATACTGGAAACCATTATTCTATGCTTGGAAAGCTTTGGGCATTTTTTAAAACGATGATATCTCTGCTGTTTTCAAAGATGATTTAAAACAAAGTTTACTTGCGAGCTGTAACTTGAGACTGTTGTGAGTTATACCACTATTTTATTATTCTTAATAGCACCRAGTCAATCCACAGATATTTCATCCTGCAATTTTCTTCTGTTATGAAAATGCATAATGTTAATCTTTGTAATACTTTATAAACTGACCATAAACCAATGTTTATGGTCAGTTAATCATTGTATTACTTTGCTTTAGGTAATTTAGTACATTACCATAATGTAACAATCTACTTAATATAAATTTTAAAGTGAGCACAGTGCAAGTTGCAGGGCATTAATATATTATGCCTTCTAACCAGAAATTCAGAAATACAGCCAAAGTTTGGATGCAGGTCAGATATTTTCTACTTTGATTGACTTAATGTTTTGCCTGGAGGAATGCTGGGATTTTATGATAGACACTGCATCATTATTTATTATTATAATATGTCCTACAGTTCATTTAAAAGTCCCTGTAGGACTGGAACAGCCATTGCAATAATAAGGATACAAGCATATAACATGAGAAAGTCTGCTTGAACAMTAGACAGGATATGGTGTAGGATACTGATACCACAGACACCATTGAAGTATGCAAAATCCCAGTGTATTCAGAGTTTTAAAAGTTAGTGCTAGTAGGAGTCCAACCAAAAAGCATTTGTGCTAAGACATGATAAGATTCATGATTATGTGAAACAGGAATACAGTGGATAGAAGCTGACGTAAAATTATTAAGAGTTTGTACTTACGGAGGTTAATCTCAAGATAACTTTTTAAATATTCTATAWTTTGTTAGGTGATGAGTAGAATGTAAATTGGTAGATCTCACCACCAGTCACTAAATAAAAACTTGTAARAAACCACTACACCCCATAAGTGGCATACATACACGAAAAAAAGGAACCTTCCAGCCAAAGCAAAGAACCTTTCCTCATCCCCCTCACCTCCAAAAGCTCTTAAAGTGACTTCAGAGTTTGAATATTAACACTTCATTTGAATGAAACAGATAGTTTTCACTGTATATGGCTTGACTGAAAATGTTTATGGGAGTGATGTAGAAAAAGCACAGCAGATACAGACTGCACCTCCCTCCTCTCCCCACCGCCCCCTTCTGCCCCTGCACCGAGAAGATTATCATCAGCATCTGGAAAATATGGACCTGAGAAAAAGTAAAAGAGAAGGATTAAGGGTTAAGTATAGTCTCTAAAATTGTCTGGGTCTGATGCCTGTTGTCTTTAAGGAGAATAAAAAGGGTGCATTTCTTTTTTGTAAATAAAAACTATTGCATCAATTACCATTTTCTACTGCTAATATGGGAACTCCTAGGCCCCAAACTTAGCTAAATTCTCTGCTTAAAAAGGGTTATATTATACATACCAAGAATACTATTGCTCCTTTGTGTAGCCAATAACACCTACTAAAATTACTGGAAGCTCAATTAGGCTCTATTTTTTGTTTGTTTGTTTGTATTTGCTTCTATGGACTGCTCTGTACATCAGTGGATACATCATGCACTCACAAGTCTGCATTTTAGCTGCATTTCAGTGTGATGGAAGTAATTTGTTCATCTACAAAGTTAAGCCTCTGCTGAAACTGGAACTGTTTGTAATAAGAGAGAGGCAAGGAAGGAAGTGGATCCAGTCTCTTCTGACAACTGCATGGAAAAGAATGAAATTTATATATTGGGTTCTTAATTGTTGAAGATGTGACATCATCAAAAGTATCATACTTAGTTATGACGGACAACACAATGGTATTAACACAGTCTTTCAAAGAAATATGAGCRCTACTCACAGAAATCCAACTCTTTTCACAGAAATAATTGCTGTAGGGTTTTGACTGCTCTTGAGTCATGAACAAAGCCAAGCATATTTTTGCATTGTGTTAAAGTAAATGGAGAGGCAAATTGTGGCTTAAAGATCCAACGAGTCTCCTGGTTTCTCCTTTCAGTGCCCGAGCTCTTACATGCTGGTGCAACTAGGTCATGCAGTGCAAGGTTCCCTATTGTGGTTGTTCTTTTTATTCATCCCTTACAGCTCCTCGGGTATTAGTAATAAAGGAGTGTATTATTCCACCTCTCCTTCATAACCATGCAAAATGGGCCACAATTTGGGACTATAATCTGTAAAACATCTGTTGATTCCTTTAACATTTTATCATCTACCTATATTTGACCTGCCTAGAATGGCATTAAGTTTGAAAGCATTTTACTTGGGGTTAGAGAGCGAGCAGTGGGAAGAGGCCAGGTCTTACAGATTTTTTAATCCTGTTGGAGGATACAAACACTAGAATGGTTTCATTATAATCATATTTACTGCATGTGTGTCACTGCATAGCAACATTAACAGGACTGAGATAATCAGTATGATTTCATTTTTTAATATAATGAGATTACATTGAAATTTAACCTTTGTTACGATTTTCCAGATTCATGACATTTTGCCTTTGAATATTTACATTACAACTGTAATACTTTTTATTGTAAGTTACTGTATGCATCCTGAATTTTAAGTCTATATAAACGTAGTTTTCCTCTGGAACACTATCTACATTTTATTTTATTAATATGACATAATACAGATCCCATAACTGTTTACYAAAATAATCACACTTTTGACAGTCATTTAAGTGCATCTATGCCATAGACTCTAAAATATTTTACACAGAAATAAATCCAAGATGAAAGGATAGCTCAACCATAAAAAAATAATTAATAGAATAGAAGAACCACACTAATTTTTTTTTTAAATATCCTCACAAAAAAGGTAAACGAAGTCTAGGCACAGCTTTATTCTTCTCATTTGACTTTGGAAAAAAAATCCAAAATATTAAGCATATTTTACATGGCATGAAAGGAACAACTTTGTTGAAATATTAAACAAAAATGCAATTGGAATGAGATTTGAGCCCTAACACTTGAAATACGAAGCTCCATAGAAATTTTGTTTTCAGTCATGGAAACTCAAAGAACAGAAATTGGAAAGGTCCAGATATAGAATGTAATTCAAGTGCAAACACAATGGATTCAGAATTTGACATTAAAAAACTGTACTGAATGTACTTTATCAGTCTTCTGTCTCTTCCTCTCTCACATTCACATCAAAATTACTGAAGACATCGTTAGTCTTCAGCTAATAGGATTTGCACCAGTAGGCCCTTTTTCAGGAGGATCTGATTCCCTTCCACTCTAGATTAATTGACCCTTTTTGCTGCTGCTTCTGGGCTTCCCAAGGTGCAGCCACTGCTTTCTTCCCTTTAACCCCTTTTGTGATGCCTGGGGATCTACCCACAGCAGGACTCAGAGAAAGYTAAGAGAGGACTTCGTTGACATGCATTTTCTGAAGCTTGAAAAATGATCACATAGCCGTGTGGTAACAGTTCTGCTGCTGACTAGGGCCAGATAAAATCCCACACACCCACGTAACTAGAGAGACTGGAATTGGAATCAGTCAGGAAAATGCTTTTTTCAAGCAAAAAAAAAAGGTCAACTTCTCTTCAAAAATTGAAAACAGACAAATTTTATTTAGAAATAGTATGATGATTCYTCCTAGGAGATAGAGATTGAGCGGCAATGTCTGGCTTCAGAAAAATACCAAACAACCCAAATTTTCTATCAAAAGAGCAATTTAGGCAGAAAGAGCTGCAGATCAGACATTACAGTGAACAAGAAAAACTGATTTAACCAACTTATCTGTGTAGTTATTTATAGGACACTCTGTACCGAGAAGGCACTTCTTGAGAGGGATGCAAGGGTCAGCCTAGGAGACTGAACATCAGACTCTGCATTGGCCTAATCCATTGCATCCCAAAAACTGATAAAGGGCCAGGTGTCCCCCATTTCTTGCAAGTGTTATTGCAAATTAAAAACAAAACTGTCACTTTTGGAGCTGCCTAAATAGTCTGAAACCATTTTTTTTTTTTTTTTTTTTTAATCCCAGGTCACTGATGAGGGAGAGCTGTGGTTCTGGTGGTAAATATTAGAGCTGAAGGAAATTCTGAGCTCTGAGGATGGGGATAAGAAGACAGAAGTGAAAAGGCAGGTGAATGCAACCAGCAGCTAAACTAGCTGGGGTCTGCGCCATGCGAAGCACAACGTATCTCTCTCAGMAGGATGTAGCTGAAGGAGAGCTGCAGGGCAGCTCCCATTCACAGGGATTAATCTGGCAGTCAGATGGCACATAGAATTATTGTCAATTAGAAAGAAACACTTTTACTACTGTAATAAAAGAAAGGAAAAGGAAGTTTGAGGCAAGCATCCTGGTCTGCCTGACTGCTATCTACAAATGACCTTCAAGATATGTGCAAAACTTCATGATGATTTGACAGAACACTGTATTGGCTTGAGTGTTGTTGTTAGCAGAAAGGAGTTTAAATTGTCTGGATTCTCCTAAATTGAAAGACGTGGAAGATAATCAATATTTGTCAGTCTTTTCACTAAAAGGTACTGTATTAATGTAATAAAAGCTTGGCTAACTCAAGATACCTGAATATAATCAACCTCCCTGGCTATACCAGCCAATATAAATCTGGTTAGTTTTTACACCCTTTTTTTTTTTTTTACATATTCTTACTGATACTGGATTTTTCTTTCCTCAAAATCACCTCCCTCTCTAATCACAGTCTCTGCCATTTCTTCATCTCCACTCCTTAAACCATTTGGCAAAACATATGCTATTTCTTCTCTAAAATATACTAATGGAATAGTTCAGTGATTGTTCCCCAGAGAGACCTGCCCARTCATAGCTTCTGTGTGGGGGATAATATCTTTCTTCCTACTTTTCTTTCCACTCCCACCTATTCTTTTGTGGGTTATGCACTTAGCTGTGTCCCATATCCTTAGTAATAAAGCCTATGAGAATCAAATTTTTGTAGCACCAGCTATGCTTGGTGGTGTAGGAGTCCTACATTTGCTTATAAGTRTAAGTTCCAAACATACCTTTCCAATCTTGGTTTCTGTTTGTGGGTGAATAGTCTAGAAAATTTTGGCTGAGATAGTAATGCCGATTTCCAAAACCAGCGTTTATYAGAGATAATGACAAATTCTTGAAGATGAGAAAATCTAAAGTCACCTCGTCTTGGAGGAGGTGCTTGAAATTTCTTAGGAACAGGAAAAGGCTATGTTTTTGTCATCCTTAGAAAATTTTTGCCCAAATGCATTCAAGCTGTGAACCTCCAAAGAGAATCTATTTTGTAGATGCTCAGTAGCATCCCTAAAATATAYTATTTATTTTAAAATAGCTTTAGAGATATGTGACATTTTATAAACATGTGGCAGCAACATCTCTCCTGTAAGGAGAGATGGCACTCTGCACTTAACTCACCCAGCTGGGCAAGATGGTATATCACAATTACAGTCATATGGGGGATGGCGGGAGGGAGGAGAGAGAGGAGARAGGTTTGAGAAGAGGTTCCAGTTACCTGTCCTGAACTAGGTGCTGGTTCACTTCACTTCTTACCACACTGCACTACAGAGATGCAGTGAGAACAGTGTAGTGGCACTTTTTTTGTTTTCTTATTCTCTTTCAGTTCCTTGATGTAAATGATCAAATCCATGATAAAAACTTTACCATTTTCAACTGTATAAAAGATTTATAATGTACTATAAGGACCCAACAATGTAGCTCTACTATATTGTTGGGTCCCAGGTCATCGTAGAAGGATGTACTTAAGTGGACAGGAGTGTTATTATAATTAATAACTTGTGAATAAGTATTGCAGCTCTATTGGAAKAATACTCCTCCAGTTCACTTGACCATATAACCCTCACTACCACCTCAATAAAATATGGTCTAGGTGCATGTTTTATATCATGCAATAAAAATAAGGTCAATTTTRCTCAAAGAATAATTTGTCTGGCCATATTTTAGAACTGCCATATATGTATGTATGTATAAATGAAATATGTATATATAAAATAATTTCATAGTTCATTTTTCCTGAAGAAGAATTAAAAAAGTGGGATCCTTGCATTCCATGGGAAATAAAGATGGTCTATTATTTTCAGTAGACAGTGGAAGGTATTGTGCATGGGTCACAGTATGTAAGCTATTAAGATTGAAGGCATCTGCACAAACAGCCCTCGCTGCTTTCTAACGGCTAAGCTGCACAATTTGTCTTTCATTAAGAGCTGTTGTGCAGTTTTGTGATTTGTAGCCAGCTCAGTTGAGCTTCCAGAGTGTGTACTTCTATTTTGAGATCTTGTCAATAAACAAATAAGACATATGCTTCAGTGAGTCATCTTAGCAGAGCAAACTATCACAAGAATCAGTTGACCCACACTTCCTTCCTGCTACTGAATCTTTCTCTACCTTTTCTTGTTAGCACAAAGTCTGCCCCTGTATACCTCACGACACAGAGAAGCCAGAGATGGGAAGACAAGGTCTCTTTTATCCATATGGTTTTATTTGCGTTCTGCTGGCACTGTTATAGTCATACAGTAACCAACATAAATTTTTAGTTTTATTATCACCTCTAAAAAGAGACAGAAATGTGAAAATTGAAGCCAGAAGGTTTGTATCACAGGATTAATTAGGCAGGGCCAAGTGGAGTCACACTCCTCCTGGCAGTGAGTGCCTCAAGAAGGTGCCTGCCTTCAATTATGGAGCGCACAAAGCAATTAAAAACCCTGTTTCTTTTTCCTGAGGTGTTACTTGTTACTTGATAAATCTCTCTTTTTTTAAAAAAATTCTCYGGAGATCTGAACTGGCTTGAGGTGTAATCTACTAGGGTAGATATTCATGAAAAATTGATTTAGCTGGAGCCTAAGTGCAATAGGTTTAAAATAAACCTGAAAGGAATGAACAGTGTGTTTCTTGGCTGACATTTTATTGGCCATTTTTTTAATACACACACAAAAAAAGACCAGATAATTAAGAACCCAGACATTATGGATCTCCAGGAAAGAATTTTGTCACCGGGACATATGAATCGAATCAGTCAGCCACCCTATGCATTTCCTTAAGTCATACAGCACTCTTGATTAACCTTTTCCTCAGTACTATGTACAGAAGTTTTTGAATGGCAGGGTTACACACACATGTCTCTTTTAAACATGTGTTTCAGGGCGCTGTCCTCCCCGGTCCATTGGAAGTTAGTACTCTGTTTCACCTATACCTAGTTTATAGGATGTGATAGCCTTTCACTGGATTTATGAGCCTCTGTGCTCTCCTGGTATTACCAAGAGCTCTACCACCATCACTGACTCTGACCCTTTGTACCAGGACTCGTCATCTGATTTTGTGCAGCTGGACCTGCACGTTAATGCTTTTGCCACATTCATTTCAAGCACCCAGCAAACTCCTTCCTCTCCTGCTATTTCCCATGATAGATAAATAATTCAAAATATGATATAAAGTATGGTGTATATCTGGTTTGAATAGTGCTCTATCAAGACGTGTTTGAGCTATAACACTGACCTCATACTTCCTGTTGAGGAGGGAGAAGCAAAAGGATATTTAAATCAATAGAGCAAGGGAACCATGGCTGTGGATATTGCAGTGTGTGAGATTTCTTTGCAGATATTTTTTGAAAAAAACACAYGATTCAACATTATAAGAGTCCAAATAATGACCATTGGTTTATTTTTGTTTCTTACATTAGAATGCCTCTCGCCCTAGACTTCATCATTAATGCTGTTTCAGAATTAATTATACTTTTTAAAAAAAGTAATGGGGAAAGGAGATTTTTTTCTCCCATTGTGCACTTTATTTTTATTATTCCCTAGTTTAAATATAACCCACAGAAGAATGAGAAAATTCTTTATAAAGGTCATTAAATAAATGCTGCTGGAACAAATCTTTAAACAGGATCATCACTGAAATGGGGAAGTTATGCATATGGAACACTTTTACTTGTAGTGCAGATTAAACAGTTGGCAAAATAAAGCTTTAGATTGCCAGACATTATGTGTCACTAGAAATCAATTCTGACAGATTTTATTGAGCCTTTTACCCATATTATTGCTGCTATATTTTTTTCAGTTAAAAAAAAAAAGGAAAGAGAATTGACTTTTTCATTACAGGTCAGCCCACTTGGCAAAGACTACCCTGTCACATGGCACACTTTTATRCTGATTTTGATTTAATGTGCATAGCATGTTTATCAAGGAGGAATGTCAAGATGACAGTAGTTTCACATTTCTGAGCCACTGCCAGAAGAACTTTGACACGTTCTTCCATGGTGATTCCAGGACATTTTGAAAGTTTCAGTAATTCCATCATACACATAAAGCCAAACAGAGCAAAAACTTTTTTCTTTATTTTCTAGCATTATTTTTTTGCCTTTCTTTTCCAGAGTTATTTTTTCTTTCAATTTATGAACCTTCACTAAGTAATTCCTATAATTAGATGACAACAAGGGCATAGCAGAGCAATATGTATCCTTTCACTCTGTTTAGTGTCRTATCCCAAGACAGAGTCATCACTGGTATAAAACTACTTAATATCAGTGGATTTTGGAGCCGAACTGCCATATTTCTAATTATCTACATACTATTTTCTTCAGGAAATCAGAGCTATTCATACACACAAAGCACAGCAGATTTATAAAGAACTAGCTATTTTTACAGCAGTTAGGTGATTACTGCCACATTTTACTTAAGAGAGGAGATATATAAAGACARCCACAAGAGAAATATAAAATAATTCATCGGATTCAGACTGTAAATCACATTCTGGTATTTGCTGTCTTTCTTACTACAAGAACTAGGCAGCATGCAGTAGCARTGCAATGCTTTCAGAAATTATTAGGAGTTGTTGTTCTATTCTTAACGCACAATTAAAGTGGGTCCCATTGACACTAGATGTGGCTGAGACCAGAAATTCTGTAGGCTAGGAGAAGAATTAAAGAGTCATACTATTAGTGAAAGTACTATACTAATAGCTATATTAGACTGAAAATAAATCAACTGATTTAGAAGTGTTTTAGGATATTCACCAAAAAATAACACACTGGCAAATAGGCTGTGGGTCCTCTAGCAATGACTTTGTTCACGACTGCTGCTGGGTCAAGATTGAGTAGGTCACCCACTAGCATTGAATCTTTGCTTTAAAAAAGCTTCATTTCACTTGGAACTGAGGTCACATTGTGTGAAAATGATCGGGCCTGCAGGCTTTAAGAAATAAAAAACACATTTTAGGAAGTCCTGCTTACTTTTCTTTTGMTCATCTTTCTTTGTCTCCTTAGGTTTTCTTTAGCTAGTCTTCAAAAATCAAGTTCAAAGGGCTCATTTGGTGAGGGTGGCAACCATAAAATTGTTAAACTTCTGACATTGTTGGGTCTTTCTGATGCAGGCATAGAGCTGATGTCTCAAGTAAACAAATATTCTARTTTTCCCAAGATGCTTGATACTGAAAAGATATCAGAAGAAATATTTCTAGGGATAAAAAACTTTTTGAAACTCAGTCCACATTTTTACTGAGATTTCAAGTATGTCTATGATTATTTATTCTGCTGKTTTTTTGGATGTTCAGATTACCCGTTGTTACATCTGGGCTTCGCCAAGATTGCTGCTAGTGGCCCAGATTAGGCCATTAAATGGAAATGTGAATRTACATGCATCTGAGCATGCATCTTTTACATGATGTGGATGGCTTCTTCTGTCTTATGTTCCAAGAGAAACTGTACCTTCATTTTTACATACCTACAAATAGTCTCAAACCATATTTCTTCTCTTTATACTGAGTATTATGTTGTACAATATTACATATTTGTACTATGTGTATTTATCTATCTGAAGGGAATGAGATTTTTCTTTAGAAAACAGAGGGCTTGGCATGTTAATCAAGCTCATTTACATGCAGATGTACTTTATATAGATTTGTTGTGTGACCAATATATTTTTTAAAGTTTTTTTATAGATAAAGAGAATTATGGTRTTGGATTTAGTAGCTGATATGTTACAAGAAAAAGCTCTGCATGCACATGTGAATGAGAAATGGACACAAATAACATAAGGAAGTTAGAGGTACAAGATATTCTCCTAAGCCCTTTTATTCAAAATATTGATATAGGTTCAATGACTAGAGGTCCTTCAAAAAGCAATAAAAGAAAGATGCAAGCAAATGCAGAGTTCCAGGAGAAGAATTTCAGAAACTTAGGGAAAATTGTGAGATATCTTTACTTTCAGTAAATTATTTGGAGAAGTAATAAGTGTGCTCTTGGTCATATTTTACAATTAAAAGTAAGTATTCTTCTATCTTTCCTACTCTTTATTAGTTCCAATCATTTATTTTTAATATAATTATTTGTTGAGAACAAAACTCTGTCAAGTCACTACTGACTTGAGGTATCTGATGTAAAAGACCATCTTGAGCTTGAGAAGAAAAACATCCAAGATCTTAAATTTTTTTGGAAATATTTTCCAAGAYTTCATAGAAGTCTTTTATTTTATATTTTAAGAGAGGAAAGGAAACACTGCTAGAGCATAAAAGTCAGTTTGTAAAAGGTGCATGGTTTTACACTAAAATGCTGATGATTGGTACGTGACCATRTATTTAATAAAATATATTGTGAATCATACATCTCATTAGCACTCGGTTACATAATTTATTTCTAAACAACAGAGCCAATGCATAATATTATTGTGTAGGAATATTTGTGTCAAGTCAACAGAACACTAGAGATTTGCCTATTAGAAAAGCGGAAGGGCCTGTGTTTCACRGGAAGTTTCAAGTATGCTTTTGGAAACCGTATGGCTTCCGTTGATTTCAATGGGCTTTAACTCCAGAGCTGTCCAGGAAGACCTAATAACAAATTTGCCAAAGCATAACGACTTTCAGACTATTGATTTAGACAATAATAGTTGCAAACAAGGGCAAAGCATGTTGCCTTGTACTAACTATCTCACTCTACACTCCTAATGCTAGTTGATTAATTAAAGAGGCTAGAAAAACACATCTAATCATGATGTTTTTGATAAACTTAATCACATTTTAAGAGACTCATTGAACTGTTGAACAAACTATTCAGAAAGCTAAATTCCATATGTTCTAGTAAGCATTTCTGGTACTACTGGTAGGTGGGAGAGCCAGACAGATCCATTATCAGATTTGTAGATAGACTGTTTCAATTAGTGACAACATTTGACAGTGTTTTCAGCTAGGCATCTCTAATTACAAGATGGCAAAAAAATTTACTATCTACTATTAATATGGCTTATTTATTTACACTCCCCGTGAACAGCTATTTACATGTTCTTAGTTATTTCTAAGGAAAAAGCTAAGCTCAGTCTGAAAACAGAGCAGATTTTATGTTAACCAGTCAATAGAAGTCAAAGAAAATAAAAAGATTTTTTTTGGTTCCCTGATGAATAATCCAAAGATTTTTTAATTCCTCCTGTTTGTTATTTGCCATAAAGTTAAACCAAATTATTTGTTAAACAGCCACTTGTGGTATTGCCCTATTTTCAACAAAGTCTAAAATTTAGACCTATTTTAATTCCTGTAGAGTCTGATCAGACTAAGTGTTTCTTCCATCATCTACTCAAATGMTTGTCTTAACAGTGCACTTGGAGATCTTCACACACTTCAGCTGTAGCTCATGATATTAAGTGATGACTAACACCACATTTTAACTGTCCATTATCTGTTACCACCAATTTAAATTCTGGGAAAAGTTGCCCTTATAAATGAACATCCTTCCTCGGCATTTATATAAAATACTGCTGCTCTAATAATAAAGCAAGTCCATCTTCTTTAATAAATTAAACAGGACTCTCATTCTCCTTTTATAGCAAGATAGGAAGTCCAAAACTTTTTCTTAAGCACTAAATTTAAGGGAATACTAAAGCAGACTAAAGTTCTCAAGCATGATAATATTTCCGGTCAGCTACATAGAAAAGCTCACTAAATGGCTAACACAGAGAACCACAGTTTTTAACTAGACCCAAATAAGTCAACACTAGCTAATAAATTTTGATTGACTAATTGTTCTTTTGTAGGGGATGTACTAACAAAAGCACCATGAAAAAAGAGACATAAAATAAACCAAAACTATAGCATTGAATGGTTTATTCTCATATAGCAACTACCTGACAGATTAAGAAAAAATAATAACTTTCTTCAAGGTTCGCATCAGAAAAATCAATTTGACTGAGACACCAGGGGTTGTTATTACTATTTTTAAGCAAAAGTCTTATTGACAGGAATTTACTTTATAACAAAATATCTTATAAAATTACACTCCACAAAATAAATATCACAAAGTGAAGGTGAGTCTTGAGTTACTTCTTAAAAGGCAAATACAAAATCAAATCATGGCAGATACAAGAAAAGGACAAATTATCCGATTTCCATAAAAAATATTATTTTTTTTACAGAAAATTGTTGATGCATTTATTCAAGAAGTAAATTAATAAAGCCATCAGAAGACACAGGTATTTACAAACCATCTGATACATAGACAGAATAGACTGAATTAACAGAATAGACTTATGAAAGAAAAAAGTAACACAGAGATTACCAGCTTTGAGTAGCTTATATGGCAGCCACAGTTTCCGGTGGCTATGTTCTAGTGAATAATGTAGATATATTCCTTGTTGCAATTATAAAAGTATTTTTATTATGAAACTATTGCATAAACAATTATTGGCACAAAAGATCCCCTTAGAGATTATTTCTATAAATTGAATGGGGAAAATGTATAATGATCATCTTTTCGAGGGTGAAAGCATTACTTTATTAAAGTAAATGGGAATATTACTGCTGATTTCAAAAAATCAGAACTTTGGAATAATTATCCCGGGAATAAACTAGCTGTGCATTTTTAGATAGCAAAGTGGAGGCGATGAAAATAAATAACACAAATATATTTAGTGGAGTTTCAAGGCAAGACCCTACTTCAAAAGTACAGTGAATACTTCTCTTATCTGTTACTGAGGATCATGATTTCTGGTGCTAATCTCGAATCCCTGTAAATGGAACAAAATTTCTCCAAAAGTACCTGCAGTCTCTACGTATTGAAAATACATTCTCCATTTTTAATTATAAGTGTTGCCTGTAATTGCGACAGTACGATATAGATATCAAAAATCTGTACTGTTAAAGATTGGGATATTGCCACCTGATATTCTTTTTCATAACAGTATGATTGCAAAAAAATGGTATAACTGCAAATAAAACAATTATTGCAGATTTTGCAGTCTTGTGCTGCAGAGAGAGCTCCTTTGTCCCATACTCTTTGGTGTCCCTTGACAGGGCTGAGCAATGTGCCTGGAGAATTGTCAGCTTCAGCGAAACTCACCCCACACTTGCAATACCTACAGTCCCTTTTGAGCACTTTTGAGCCGTGCCCGCCCTTTCTACTGCACTGCTTTTAAAGGCACGAGGCGCGCTGCGGGAAAGACCGGAGGGCAGGGAGCACGGGCCACCTCTAGCCCCGTTGCTTTTGCCGGTTGCTCCCTTGTGCGAACTGGGTGGCCCTCRATGTTTCTGCACAGCAAATGCCTCACCCCATTTGTGGCATTGCCGTGTTGAACCGAGGCAGACGAGCGAATAAGGATCCTTTTTACTAAGCTATGCACCATAAGAATTAGGGACAAAGGAGCAACAAGTGCCACACTGCTGCACCGGTAACAAGCTTGACTCTCAGCACAGGCATAACCTTGGCATTTGCAAATAAGTAAATAACCGGCATGGACATTAGTGTTGTTTACAAGCTACAGACAGAGAGTTTTTTAATGCATRTTGTGAAATAGTTCTGCTTTATTTCAAGATTCTTTTCTTTTCATGATATTTCATCACTTCTCATTTCCCTCAAAATTAGATTGTAAACTAAATCGTTCATTCTTTATTCCAGTCTCACAAAAAAAAGACACCCTGCAAAATAAATATTGCTGTTGTCTACATAATACATAGACTTGCATATACTGTTTATGCTTTTTAGTGTGTAGTTATGATATATTAGTAGAAATAAAACCAGTAATGTTGATAAGAGAACAAGAATATTGTTTAATAGGTAAACAGAGAAAGCTAAATTTGAAGTTTTGAAAATGATTATAATTTTCTTTCAGAGAAAAATTTAGATCTTTCCTTAATTTCCATCCAAAGGAGGAAAAATAAGGACTAAAGTCATTAAAAAATGAAACACAACTTTCTGAAGTGTTGGCAAGCTTTTGTCAATGAATCTTTAGGTTTGAACTGAGAATATGTTCCTAGTTTAAGCAAAAAGTCATTCCCAGACTTCTATCTGCTTCTCATTTTTTGTTACTTTTGAGGACAATTCTACCTTAATGCATACCTTAATGCATACCTTAACTCATTAGCTTTTTATTGTGCTATGTGACAGATGCCACTGAATACTTCCAAAATATTTGAGATTACTTTTGTTCTTTAGACAGTTGACAAGATTTCGTTCTTGCTCTCGGTTAAGATTACAGAGGTCTGGAACACTGCAGTGGCAGAAAAACACAACCTTCATTTTGTGTGATCACGTGCAACCATTTTCTTATGATACTGGGTAAGAAACTTTCTTTTTCATTCTAAGCCGAAAAGTTTCCATTAGCATTGTTTAATATGAATTCTAAAAGCAGTAGCAGAAAATCAGGATAAATGCCACCTTTCACCAGTGAATCAGAATATCAGAACACTTGTTAATTTGCAGGTTACTGGCACTTGGAATATTATCTGAATTTCTCTAATGTGTTAGTGTAGTAACACTAAGAGAAATTTCAGCAAAAACTCAAGGAACATGAGAGCAAAGKCACAGGGACAGTCAAATGGAAAAAGAAAAGCATTTTTATTTTCAACCTCAATATGTGCTATGTAAGTGGTAGACTTAACTAATTGTGGTATTRCCTTAGTTTCTTGCACACTGTAAGTATAATGATAGTGTAGGTAAGTTGGATCCAAAGGGATATTTCAGAAGCTTGGAGCATGGATATTTAAAAAGAAACAATAATCTTCCTTTTAGCCAAGAAAGCTCTCTTCTGGAGTACTCTGCTGATTAACAAAGCTGTCTGTGAAATTCATGATGCCACCACAAGATCAGACTAGAAGAGGATAAAATGTCCATTTGGAGATCAGAAAATTTACTTTGCTGGCTAAAGGAACACTTTCCTTCACTGAATAAACGCATTGTGAAATATATTAGAACTGAATTATATTCTGCAGTCACAGTCTTTTTTTCATAGTAATTAGTATTTCATTTTAATTGCATGTCTGTATAACTCCTTGAGAATCTATATGAACAGTCTCTCATAAAAAGTTGAGAGATCAAAGACTACATCACTTCTCTAACGGATAATACTGTGATTATTGAGAATTTTTAAAGGGAGTCATATGAAAGGTCTCAAACAACTCAGAGATTATTATGYGCAGCTCTCCTCTTTCCTCCTTTTAAGCTACTATAGCTGAGAGAGCAATGCGAGATGAACAAAACATTTCTTCTGTTTGTAACATGAAGCACTTGCTGGTGACTACTTTGCTCCCCTGGCTCACCTGTACCTGCATCGGGTAATGCTGTCTCCTGGTAGGTGGCATATACATTTCAGCAGGGAAGTCCAGGAGGTGAAAATGTCTTGCAGATCTTAGGGCTACTCACTAACGAAATCTAGCACAAGTATAACATAGATTCTAGTCTTCTTGTAAACTATCTGCAAAGCCTCTATTCAAAGATAATTCATAAACACAGAAACAGTTAAAAGCAGCCGCAGTTTGCTCTCAGTAACGAAAATCCCTCTATTGCTAAGAATTGTAGCCAAAATTGTAACTTGCTTTATTAGATGCTAATTAGTCTATACCTTTGTGGTCCCAGATGTTTTTCATTCAGCAAGCTTGTCTAGTGTAACAAATCTTGAACTGAGACTGGGAAGTCCAGAAACAATACAGGGGAGACAACATAATTTGCACATGCATATTATTAACTCTGAAACTGCTTCGCATCACACAGCCAAACCCAGAATCCTCCGCAGGGCTGCCGTGAGCCAGGCTCCAGTATCAGAGAGCACCAGCTGTAGCTGCTTTGCCAAGACATCCCTAGTTCCAGTCTTCAGTGGACTGGAACTTTTGTTTCACTCCTTCCCCATTAAATATAGGGGGAAATAACATTACTGATATAAAGCCAGCAATAGAGCACCGACCTTCAGTGCTGAGTGAGGAGACCAAGCAGACCTAGGCCTCTTAAAATTAATACCCTTGCTTTTTCATGATGAATGGAGTAACAAATAACAGCAGCCAAACTGCAAAGCCCGCTAAGCTTGTGCCTTATCCGGTGCTGCTCTGACCCACGTGCTTTTACAGCTTTCAGAGGCAGCTATTTATTTAAGATGCTTTCCTGACGACGGTGACAAAACTCGTCCGTCGTTTTTGCCCCATGGCGGATGCTGTAGGAAGACTGACAACCCCCAGATGATTCAGACCAGGTTCTCCCARAAACAAGGTGCGCTGTTGGCTCTGACAAAATTCTGTGGAGATTCTAGTTTCTAACCACACAACGTAATCTCTGTTTAAAGCACTAAAAGTTTTGGGGAAGAGCTTGTGTGAAAAGGGTGAGGGCTTGAACGTAAATTGAAATCTGCTGCTGGGAGGACTGAATGATAGACTTTGGTTAAATCACGAAGTAAACTCAAGTAAGCTCAAATATTTTTGCCTCTRCTGCTTTTAAAGCACAAAGACTCATCTCAGGGACTGGTTCAAGAGCCTTAGCAAGCTCAAGATAGGAAAAGTGATTATATCTAACCAAATAATAAGAACATTCAGGTGATATAGGACCATTAGAGTCTGTTTGGAGTGCTTCTTTTTCTCAGCTAGTAACATAACAATAACATACTCATTTTAAAAACAGATTAAATATTCAGTGTAAACTTTTGAAAGACACTGTAAAGTTCAAGAAGCATCTTAAAAGCAGAATAAAAATAAAGCAATAATACTAGAAAAGAAATAAATATATATATATATCTGTAGTGAACACCACAAACTGCATATAAAATAGCAGTAATGTGAACTAAATCATTCTTGAATACAATGGTTCATTCTTGGTTACACACATGCTGAGTTTTATGTAAATAAATCTGCAAGAATTTTAATGATAGTGTCTGTTCTGGAGAATAACCTTTTTTCTAATTTTTATTTGATCAATGTTGGAGGGTATAAAACGTCAGAACTATTATTTTCTATTAACTGTATCTGGCATTGGCATAAACATTCAACTTTGCCAACCAACTGAGGGGATAAAGAAGTGAGAAAAAGAGAAGTGTTTGCTAAACTTAGTAAAAACTTTACAATCTGTGTACAATAGGGCCTCATTAGCTTGCACATTATATTTAAAATTTAATCTATAAAAATAAAATCCCTTTGATATTGTTTATTTAAAAAAACAAAATCTCACACATGTAAGAGTTTGAATGTCTGGCTCATCACAATTTTAATTGTAAATCCCAGGAAATGCAGAATATGAAAATTAAATTAGGAAGTGCTCAATGGATTGCAGAGTAGTAAATTTTATTAAATTTCTTTACAAAATAACATTTGGAAAATAATTTAATAAAAGGCTGTATGTGCCTTACTAAGAAACAATGAGAAAGGTTCAAGCAGTTTTTAGTATATCTAGAATATTTTTACAATATCTGTGGGCTTTAGCAAACTGTAGTTCAAGCTTATGTGAACTGATCAAAAACTATTTTTGTTCCTTTAATGTAGTAGGTCATTTAGGTATAGCTTATAGCGAGTACTTCAGTAGACGGTTGAAAATGTGATTCATGACAAATAACAATGTAACAATTTAAATCTGTCTTATATGAACACTCTTTGTGGCAATATAGCAAACTGTCAACATCTAGTCTTTGGGAGCTGCAATCTACTGTTTGTCAGAGACAACAGATTCAATTTATTTTTTWAAAAAAATTTAGTATTCCAAAACTGTAAAGGCTTGTGTAACATTCTTAGCAGAATTCAATCCATTGTCCAGATGTGTTCTGGTGCAGGAATCCATATTTCAAGAAATGAGAAAAATATGAAATTTATGCATGTTTTTTTAACACAGAAAGGTACGTAGCAAACCATGCCAAGGAAGTCAATTTCTCAATAGCTACTCTTAAGAAAGACTCCAAACCAGATACCTTMTCTTATTTTTGCTTCTATAGTATTATAGATTAGGTAAAAAAGGGAAGAAAATGTTAGAAAAACACACATTTGCTATATCTCTTAGAAGAACTCCACACTGTTAGATCTCATTCTTGCTGAAATTTATGGGACTTCTGCCATTTGAATAAGCAAGAAGAGGACTTCTAATCTGAGGRGTAGATGACTTTAAACCTGAATTTCATCATTCTGGTCAAATCAAAATTGTAATGTTGCCTTTTCTGTTGCAGTTTAATGAAAGACAGAGCTTTGACATCTGCTTACCTATCCTTCTTTCAGGAGAGTTATTATCCTATAGGCCYGCTGTAAGGTTTGCAGAGATAGATCTCCAAATGTGGGATAATCTGGTCCTGGATCTTTCTTCCACTAGCAATTTGTAGTAATATTTTTCTAAATTGCCTTGTCTTTTAATACGAGCCAAGAGCACAGCTACTTTTGGTGAGAGTTAAAATTGCATGATTCTTTTCCTTCAGAYGAAAAATTCCGATATCAAATGGCAAAATCCCACTTCTTTTCTGTAGGAAGCTGTTCATTATAAGCCATGGAAATTTTCAGACTCTTTTTTTTTTCATGAAACAGTCAAGCTCAAGAACTCATCTGGAACATGGTACACATTGATTACTTGATTAATTTAATTAGTACAACTAATGATATTAGGAACAGAGAATTGCCCAATGCACAAGTATTTGTAACACAGCCAAAGAAAAATAGCAAGTCAAAGAAAAATAGCAAGTGAGACATCTTATAGATCTCAGCTGTATGAACTCAGAGTGATAGCTCTGAGTATATCGATATTGTCATCTGTTCAGGAGAGTATGTCACACAGAGGACTCACTCCTTGCTGTCCCAGTGCCTTACTTAATGCCTGGATGCTTCTCTGTAATACATTGCGTTGCCTAACATTCCTGTGGATCAGCAAAGAGTGCAGGAAAGCTTTTATTTCATGCCTCATTTCTTCCAGTATCCTTGGAATGACTTACCTCACTCACGTTCTGCTGGCAATATGGAAAAAGAAGAGACCTGTAAATGAATTGGTATTTCCAGTACGTGGGCACACGGATGTGAAAGCCGCAGCACTAGGGATACAGTGACACTTTCTAGCAACAAACACTGCTGATGAACATGATTACCTTAACTGATTAGCAAGCACTTCACTAGTGCACTGGTATGGACCAAGCTGGTGGGCGAGTTTTAGTCAGTACTGATGTGCTTCAAAGAAAAATACTATTGATTTAATTAAGGTTAATTGATGGGTCATCAAAGAGGAAGGTTGCCTCCAGACAGGCCAACACGCAGCCACCATCTATGGCACTGCTGAACTGCCAACACGTCACTCAATCAATATCTAAGTGACATTTAACATCAGTGGGTAGGGACATTTTGAATGGAAAGTTCCCTCTCTCATTTGCAAAAGGGGTGCATGTGCCAATCATATTTGAGCCACAAATCTGCCAAATCAGTAATCTTTAATGGGAGGAAAAGGGTTGTACCAGGGAATGGGTTGCCAGGCAGAGAAATATGCTTCTCCTTACACATTCACATGATAACKCCTAAACATTTGGAATTGAGTTTCATTCAGTTTTCAGATTTTCTTGTAAGAATTATACCTGGAAAGCACCCCTGATGTCTATTATACAGGTAGCTAGTAAAAAATAGTAAGTTAAGTAGCTCTATAACTTGCTTTAATATAAATTATAATATCAGTCCRTTGACAAGTATAAATAATACAGCCACTGAAGAGCTTCACACYAAGCTTAAATTTAGTAACACATTTTTTTACTTTAAGTAGCTTTCCGCCACAGTCCGTTCTTCACCCCAGCAGCCCATCCCAACTTTTCAGTATGAATGGTGGCTTGTGATATCTGAAACCACATCTTTTGCATAGCAAAAATTGCTTCATAGCAAAGGCCTCTCCATTACTGAGGGGTCTTGGGTTACACTCCAAAGGGGCATTTCTGGACAAGGTTTTCTGCTGAACTCAGCTGATTCCAAAAAGAGAAAGCAGGATGAAAGGGCCAAAAGCTGTTATGTCTATCTGACTCTGTCCCAGTCCCTAGTGTAGATAAACGCTTGGATAAGAGAGCTGTCTGTTGCCTTTCTCAAGCAGCCGTAAGCTCACCATATACACACAAAGGTGAGCAGATGTGAACCTGTTCTGTACTTAAAACTGCAAAACTGCMGTTCATGTGAGGTTGCTCTGACACTGCAACTGGAGACTTGAACAATAACATTACATTAGTCTTCAGTCCACAGGAGAATGTCCAGAATCAGGAAGGACAGAAAAGGGAGCTAGAGGAAACTCATTTTCCTGCAGTAGCATTTTGTGACATTGCTAAAGTTAGCTACAAGGTGGAGTCTCAGCATTTAGGCTTTGACTACAAATTCTTGCCTCCTCTCACAGAAAGTCTGGTCAATATTCTGCAGGGAAAGAACCTTTAAAAATAAATAAAAAGAGTAAAATAAAACCATCACTATTTCTTTTTTTTKTGTGTCTTCTTCAGCCTTTCTCACCCTTTTGTATTCTATGTTGAAACGAGAATCAACTATACAATATTTATAGAGTGATGTTACTCTCCTGATAAAGTATTACACAGGCTGTGGCAACAATCTAGGACTCAGCAGGGAAGCTGTAAGACAGCTATTTTTGTAATGTTTAAAATTATACTAAATTAATAAAAATAAAATCTCCTGCTGGGGTTCCAGTTTTAAATAGCACATTGTGGTGTAAATGATCAGAGCATCAGGGTTCTGCTAATTTAGTACATATTATAATAGTGAAGACATTAAAAGATGATAGCATTTTTCATTTTAAAAACAACACTTTATGAACTGGCTGAATAATTTCAATAGATTGTGTTAGAAATTGTTAATATACTCAATGGGATATAGCAAAGTGGAAAACCTGCGTATGGTAACTTTAGAGTTTTGGAGGTTAGTTGTTTAGAACCCTGCCAGTGAGGACTGTGCCTGTTCCTCAGATTGTAATGGTCTAACTTACTAAATTACTACCTTCTAAAATTAGAACAGTCCTTAAAAAATAATAACTATATTTAATCTTTTATTAAAGCAAGATGAAAGATTTCTTAATAAAGAAAAAAATGGATTGCTTTAGAATTGGAAAACTTCCATTGTCTCATATCTGTCTGGGAAGCATCTGCAAAGTGCCTTTAAAAACCCCAAACCCAAAGGGTGCAGTAGATTGAACAGTCACTATTCCCGTGTCTTGAATCAACAGGAAAGCTCCCACTGGCTGTCTAAAAGGACCTAACTCTGTCATATAGTAGGTATTTAATCAAATTTTGGACAAGATGAAGTGTTAAGGTATGTACAAGATGAAGGTCTAAATAGAAAAAAGAAAGGAAGGTAACACAAGAATGTAAAAAAAATACAAATTTCCACTTAATAGGAAACATATACTGGCTCAATTAGATAATTTTTCCCTAATACTGGAAGCTTKTACTTTCATCAGGGCAATTCCATCTCTGTTAGAAAAGGATCAGAGTGTCAGTGCAAGCAAAATGGGCCACTGGCAACGAGATTGCCTAGCAGGCTTTGATAAGGTTAGACAGATGGATAACAATATTAGTGCTTTGYGTGTATGTATTGCTACCACCTGTGAAGCTATGCTAAGAGTAATGAAAATAGGACACTTACAGGGAAAATGCAAGTAAAAATACTCTGAGGCATTTGGGTCTGTTTCTCAATCTACTTTCTCTCACTCTGCATTTCCGAAATGCTAGAAGCTGTGTGAAAGCGTAGAAGACTTATGACTACTTTTGCTAGCATTTATGATTTTTTCATAGTAGACTATTTCTTTTCAAAAGTACTACTTTTCAAGCAATTAAAAGATCATACAATTTGGGTAATTATTAGATTTACAAGAAGTTGGAACAAGGTGAAAGTCATTGGCATTCTTGCTGAGCTAGCTGATATAATGTGACCTGAAGTAATGTGTTACTAGTGAAGTCATGCAAAAAATCCCTAGAGCCAATACACTGAGACTATGTCAACGTTGTGAAAGGAGCAATATTCATACCATACTGTGGAAGTGTAATATGTGTACATCCTAAAATATTGAACAAGGGAATATAAACAATAAGACTGCAACCTTTTTTCAGATATATTTTAGACAACAGTTCATCAAAATGGACCTTCAAAATAGCTCACTTTTCCTTGACACCCAGAGTCTGAGAAAAACACTTTTCCAGGCAGATCAGGCACTTTTCCTTTGCTGGCTCACTCAGATTTGGATAAAAGGAGAGCTGATTTAGCACATCCTTGAATTCAATAAAAATCATAAAACTTAAATCAGTCCTGTTGTAGTGCAGAAAACTGATCAAGATCTTTATAACATTTTTTTTAAATCAGGAAATGTTTAATTGACAAAGTTAGATTTGTAGAATATTGTAATGATTGGATAAAAGTTTCACTAGATGAAATGGCAGAGAGTGATTAGAGGCAGCTTCACATCCCTCTACACACCACCAGAATGGTGATTCTTGTAGCACCTGAGAGGCCCACTATCTAGGGTATCTAGGAGAGCTGAATCTCTGTTCTCAAGAAGCAAAAGAATTTGAATCTGAGCTTCCTGCATAACACATCTGTGTTATGATCCTGGGCTGTAGTTTATTCAGAAACTGGGTATTAATGTTACTCTTTGTGTCTGTGAAGGAGTCCTATTTGATGTTCATTTTATACTAAAATAGAACCTGCCAAGTCCAACTTTTTTTTGTGCAACCGAATTCTGATTTACTAGCCAGCTCCAATAATAGAGGCAGCATGTACTATTTTGGGATAGCCTTACGAAAGTTCCAGCCTCTGGAGCTCCACCACAATTACTGCTGAGATGTTTTTTCTACCACTTACCAGTTCTGTGCTTCACTATCAACTGCCAGAATGGGAAAAAGGCATTTCCCCCCTCCCTGGAAGACCACACAAAGCAAAAACAGTTTTAGTCTGTAAGATATTGCAGTAATAGAGATCATAAAGGCTATATCTGTACTAGTAAATAAATTGGGCCAAAGCCTATTTTCTTTGGCGCAGAGGGCATGCAGCATGGCACAAGCCACATCTGTCAGGATAAACTCCTTGCTCTCTACAACAAGGAAGCCACCCTCAAGCTGCCTTCTGAGAGCTGAGTCCTTGCCTTGTGCCAGGGACCCTCATTGTGCAAGCCAAATTGTGCTTGTCTGCTGTTTGAAATGATACCAGTTGCATGGGCCAAAACCATGCCAGTGAATGTACTAAATTTTAAACAATGTGGTAAATATGCTGAAGTTGAGCTTATACCCTGGCTTTGCGATAAAAAAGAGAAGCTGGTGCAAAGGAGGGAAAAAGACACAAGTACATCCCTAAAATTTTAGGTAGTTAAACATATACTCTCTTGGCTCTTATACCACTTTTCTCAAGTTTCTGGTGAGCTGTCCATTAAGGCCGTATTGTACTGACCTTTTACAGAAAATCTACCTCTAAAATGGTGCCCACAAAAATTTAACCAACTTTAGCATTAACAAACTACTATTTGGTATTAATTATTAACAGTAGTAGGTCAAGAATTCATGTAATAGGTCGGCAAATTCATGTGCTGATGTTTAGGCCAAACATATGTCAACATAACCAGCTAATGTTAAGAAAGCACTGGTTTGCAACTCTAAAATGAGTAGAAATGCAATTAGTGGGAAGTGGCTGGTCAGTACTTCAACTGTTTTTGTTGTAGATGGTGTCTTTTTTCATTTGTGATAGTTTCTCATGCACATTGCAGTCTTTGAGGTTTTAAAGCCTGTCCTTCCTAATTGCTTGCAAAACGTGTGCCATACTTTGGGCACAACTGGAATGTGAATAAGACATACCTCTATGAGCACACAGGGGAACAACTTTTGGTATTTTTTTAGCCACAGGTGCTCAAGTAGTCCCAGTGCTGGCTGAGGAAATGCAAAGATACATGGAGGAGACAACTTGCACCTTACCCCACAAGCACACTCTGTAGAAAATATGAACAATCTGTATGATGATATGTTTTAATCTTCATAAAATCTGTCATGGCCCTAAAAAGCCCTTAGATCAGAGGTTCCCCACCAAAGTTTTGTGTTAGAGCCTTTTGTCCACCTCACAGGCTGGTTGCCTTTGTCTTCACCATTATTTAAAAGCATTTTTTATTCTTCCTTTTCTAGCCTTTTTTTTGGTCACTATTTCACTCCTTGTGCTGGCATGTGCTCATATAGATTTTTTTTTTTACAGTTATTAATTACAGATGATGTTTCTTCTTCACACTATACTTCAGAAACAGACCGAAATGGACATTTATTGAATAGAGAAGCAATACACTGCAATGCAAGTTCATGTGCTGCTTAGGCAGATTCTGAGGCCTTCCTTTCCCCCTCCACTGCCCCCATTTCCATGTGTCTATAATTTATTAAGCTCAGCAGCTCTGTCAAAAACTCGAAACTATAGCTCAGCMACACTAATTGCCACTTCCATCATTAAAGCTGTGATCCACGCTCCCTTGATGCAACCTAACCGAAGATCAGCAAGGCAGACAGACAAAGGAATGTCATGCTCCCTCAGACAAGTATAACAGTGATCACTGCTACCAAGCTAACTCTTGTAAAAGGCAGATACAAAAATACAAACAAAAGCAGGTAGAAGTGAGATGTCCTGTGTTTGTGAGACTGTGAGATATTGGAAGGGCTACCAAGGTGCCTACAATTTGCCATTTAGAGAAGAACTTATATTGAAGACACGGGCTTTGTTGCAAGAAGAGTATGATCAGGCAAGCTATATTAAGAAAACTTAACAGGAATCTGGAGAACTGTTTGCTTCACTACATGAATACGATTACAAACAAATGTTCAGATGATATGTGCTAATAAGGTCTTGATGAAGGCAGAATCATATGAGATATTTGTGTACATTAAATAAAGAACAACAAATCACAGGATTTTTTCTCTTGTCAAGGGAATAAGAGTTCATTTGTGAAAACAAATACAGGGCTCACACAGGATTATTGCTACTGTGATACCAGAAGTAAGAATAAACATCTAGATAGAGTACAGTCAGTAAAACATTGTGGAAATCTGAGCTGGTTCAGGTGCTCTGTATTATCTCTAGAACCTGTTTCCAAATGACAGTATGTTTGTAGAGTTCTCGCCAAGCCCCAAATAATCCCAGACCCTTTGGAAAGCAGTAATAAATGTCAATACTTGCTTTCTGTATAGACATATGCAAGATGGAAAATGTCCTGCTCTTCAATCTCCTTAGAAAAATAGCAAAGAAGTGAAAGAGAGGAGAGGAATAAATGGTGACTTTTCATGTCAGAGAGAGATCACTACCGGAGGTCCRCAAGGATCTGCGGTAAGATCCATTCTGTTCAACGTATTCGTAGATACAACAATGAATGGTGAGGTGACAATGAATACTGATAATGAAAACATATTATTACTATGGACAAAATTGAGTGTGAAGAATTGAGGAAGGACCTTACAACAATAAGTGACAAGGTAAGAAATGGAAGATGAAATTAAAAGTAGATAAGGTAAAATGACATATGTAGAAACAAAAAAGAAATCTTGCCAATGGCAGCTGGCTGGACCAGCCCTTCCAAGAGTACAGTCTGCTGTCCCAGCTCCTATTCTTTTTTCTCAGCCCTAGGAGAAGCAGCAAGCCCAGGGGTTCAGGACTCCACCCTTCATCATAGACCTCCTCTCCTGCCCCAGGTGCCCACATCTACCTTGTAAGCAGTCAAATTCCCTTTGACTTCTGCTACCAAGGCTAGCTGCAAAGTATCAATTCTGTATTCCTGAATTGTCTCTGGAAATGATATTCACGCAGGAATATCATGGAAAATCTACCTTCCCAGCAGTCCTAACAATCTGAAAGATTTCATGTTTGATAAATGAAACTGAAGTTCAAGTACTTGATAGTATAGTATCGATAGTATAACTGGCCATCGTCTTTCAACAGAGGCAATGTCTGGGCTAGCTTAGCTTACTTTTCCTTGGTGAGTTAACCTTTTCAATAAGTATGGACTATGCAAATTGCAGGGATGAGTGGGATTAATTCTATCTGTAGCTTATGAAGTCAGAATGGTCTTACAACTGTGACTTTGAGTTGAGACAAAAAGAAAAAAAGAAATTAAAGAAGCTGAAATCAGAATTTGATGTAGATAACAAACATTCAGGACGTGGCTATAAACTTGGGCAGGGGGTTGTGGTTTTTGTCTTGGTCGTGAAGGTTTAAATCTCCAAGAGCAAAAATAAAAAGGAAAACAGAATGATAGTCCGGTGATTAGGTTGTAACAGTAATAAATTCAAATACCCTCTGTTCATATTATACTTTCACAAAACAAGTACATGGAAATAACAACTCATACTGTTGGTTAGGAACAGATATACCAAAACAAAAATCTAATAGGACAATACATAATTAAAATCCAAGTCTCTGGAAAATGTAACAACATGGATAAGAAAAGGAAGACTTCAGAGTGTAACTTGATTATGAAATACATAACAAATCTCTAATTAGCATAAAGAAGGAACAATCCTCTATTGATGGTAAGGTGGGTTAGGTAAACTGCATATACCTTGAATATCTCAAAACAGTAGGCTGTAGATACACACCACCGTCATAATCATCTTGCATGACTTCTAATATGACAACCGTCTTTTCAGTGTTTTCTTAGGCTCTTTCTCATTTTTCCTCATCACTTTCAAAAGTGTCTTCAAATAAAATAAATAAATGCAAACATTTTGCCCTTGTGACTCTTCAGATAATTCTTTCTAGTCACAGTACTGAAAACCTCCATTGCACCAGCTGCCAATTTACACTCCTTCATGGCTTTTCCTATGAATGAGGACGTGTTTCCCTTCTTTCTTTGAGCTTATCTCCTTAGTCAGCATCTAGTTTTACCTATTTTAGATCCCTACTTCTGTTCTACTGTGTTTCACAAAGCAAATTACTTTGAATAAATAATTTATCCAAGCTCAGAATTTCTTCCTGTTGTAGAATATCCATGAGCTAATTGCAGCCTTGTCTAATTTATTTGTCTTTGAAAGTACTTCCTAATTTTCTATGAAGAATTTTAACCCTATGGCCCTAGCAGGCAAAGAGCTCTGTCAGGATTTTGAGTTAAGTCTGGTGCCAATGGCCTGCAATCAAACAAACTTTTACAAATGTAGGAACAGGAACCAAAAGTAAAGCGTCCTGGCAGAACAGTAACTACCTGGGGTAAAATGTAATCTGATTTGAGTTATTGACAAGACTTTGGGGACCAAAATTATATTACTTGTCCTTTGGGAAAAGAGGAGTTATTCTTCATGAAAGATACACATTGTTTGTTAGAACAGGCAATRTGATCTTAAACTACATATTGATTTAAGAAAGCCAAGTATCAAGTTCAACTCTGCCGTATGGTACAGAACAAAATCCAAAACAGTTAGTATAAAAATTCATAAATTAATCTCAAATAGTTATTGGGCTGAAATTTTATTTCTTCACAAGATGGGACTGTTTTGTTGGCAGTAGTCGGAGTTGGAGCTTAAAGCCTGTTTCTTATGGTGAGATCCCTGGAGAAGAACTTAAAAAACCTCTAGATTTTCTGTTAGTATAAACTAGAATACTTTTCGTCCTTCTCCTCTCCCTGCACCCTCCCTAAAATCTCAGGGTGATTAGGAAAGACAGAAATAGAAAAAGCTTTATAAATAAATCACTGCCAAAATCTCTTCCTGATTATTTTGCCCCAGAATGGAAAGTCCTTTGCAGCTTTTAGTCAACTTGCTGGCTTTTTGGATCACAGAGAACTCTGCACAATAGCCTCTGATCCCTACAAACTTATTCTTTCTGCTGTCTCTGAGGCCAAAGCTGTTTCATCATTGCACCTCTCATCAGTCTCCAGCTCTCAGATTGAGATGCAGAGATGCTGTGTGCTGGGAGTCACTTCTGCCTGCCACATCCTCTGTTTCCAGAGGTTTCTATCCTGAGCAGACTCAGTTACTCCCAGAAAAAAGAGGAATCTCTCCACCTGACCCATCATAGTTTCTTTTTCCTCCCCAACACTCCTACTCAGTTTGTTTTTCTTTTCCTGGAGACTAACCTTTGATGATGCCCTGGATCCTGCCTTAGCTGTCTGTCTCTTTCAGAGCTTCCTGCTGAGTTTGTCTGAGAGGTGCTGGAGCTATAAACACAGCTGCCTAAAGCACAGGGGAAGCTTCTACACACTGGAGGAGGCGAAATTGCTCAGCAGGAAAAGGGCAATTCTGTATTCTGAACACTAAGATAGATGCAAGGTGGAAAAAGCCTAGAAAAGGCAAGAGGTAAGCCAAAATCATAGCCCTTTTATAGAAGGCACTAGAGAGCACCCAGATTTTTTTAAAAAAGTGCAGGATGAGTATAGCTTCAACAGCTATGAATCATGGAGAGAAAATAAAATCCGTCAGATGCTGAAGTGTTAGACTTTGAACAGCACACAGTTCAGGGAAAGGGGACACAATTTTTTTCAGCTAACCCCAAGTTGCCCTCTTAAGTAAGCAAGCTTCCCAACATTTCTCTCCACTTAGGAATTTCTCTCGTATAACAGAGAAGCAACCCTGCATGCTTCTAACAAAACTACCACAGAGAGTCCTTGGAATGGTTACTAGCATTCTTGTCTAAATAATGTAACAGATCTAGCCCAAATAAGACAGATGCATGTCCACAAAGGCATCCAAAATGTTCTGTAGTCACAAGCCATTTGAGAGCACACAAAATGTCCCACAGGTTACCTTTTTCTAGAAGCAAATTTTGCACTGCAGTTTGCATTCCTTCTCTGTGCACTAGACTCAGTGACCTCTGAGAGAATGCAAATATATAAAGATGAGCCACGTTTCCACCAAAAGGGATAATTAAAGAGAGGAAGGAAATTAAGCAAAGAAAAATACACTGCAAATTTCAGAAAATCTACCTAATAGTGGAATAAGTGGATTGAGGGATAAATGGTCTCCCAAGAGATACAACAGAAAGGCTATCTGCTTGAATTAGTACTAAATGGAATGAGCAAAACACTAGAAATTACATTGCAAATAATAATTTTGCACTGACAGGGGAATGGTCAAGATAATCTAATATTCCTGTTCATCTCTAATCCACAAAAACTGCAGGAGAAAGTATCATGAACAACACTTTTTGATTCTCTCTCACTTTGGCACTCCTTTATACTCAAACTCTTTTCATCCTGCTTAGAGCTGCTTGTGATGTGATGTGAAGCTGAACGCAATCCATGACAAAACTGAGAGGAGGACAAATCATGAACTATTTTGGGAGGAGCAAGTCTTTTCTGTCCGTAAAGTATTTTTGGCAATTCTAGGTATTTCAGTAGGTATAATTATCCCAGCAAGTAAGACTGTTCTAGCAGAGAGCCTATATTTTCTTCTTTGCCATTCTTTGCCTTCAAGGGATGTTGGAGGGAGCAGCAGAAACTTTTGTTGTTTTGCGGCAGCTGTTCTGTTTGCTTACTAACACAGCACTGGTCTTAGAGAATCTGCTGACAAAGAAAATGTAGATGACACATTTGCGGGTTTTGTTTCTTTTTTTCAAGGGAGCATGCCCCTTGGGAAACTATGTTATGACAGTGGGCCAGAGGGGTGACATACGTGTGAACATATGTCACTGCCCCCTGGGGTAACATACATGCAAACATATGGCACTGCCCTCCTGGTGCATATTAGTTGTCAACAGATACAGGAAGGACCTTGCCCTGGTTATGTTCTTTATCATCCGTATGGTTTTCTATTGCTCTTGATAGCTGATAAATTACAACTATGTCCAAAATCTCTGTCTAATAATAGTTTGTATTTATTCCAAATATAGATGTTTACTCTTTCCTTTTGGTACTTCCACAGAATTCATTGACAACCAGGCAACATCTTTTCATCACACTGTGAGGGCTTTGATGAACTAAAAAACAGAGGAAGGAAAAGAGAGGAGTCAGCAAACACGTGGCCAGTGAGATGAATATCCAGAAATGGACATGTAACTCGACCTCTGTAACTTAAAAGGCTCAGTCTCAAGGGAAAGAAAAGCCCCACTTTTACACTGTATACATCATGCTGGTCAACAGAAGAAAATATGATAGTAACTCAATATAAGGAGCTGATGTTTTCTGAAGAGTTTTACAAAATGATATGATGTATCAAAAGCACATATGTAAAATAACAAAATGGACTCAACTAATGTGTGTACTCTTCTTTTTCCAAAGTGAAATCTATCTCCTAGGTGTTAGCATAATGATGGCTGGCAAAAGCATAGAACATCTCTAAATAATGCTAATGGTTACATTTTCAAAGACTAGTTGCATCAACTGCACAGGTAAGGAAGCTGAGAAGCAGCTAGAAGTGGTTCTGAATTTATTTACTACCCTACTACCTTTTTTCAGAGGTAACACTCAATCAGCAGCCAGCCAGTTCAACTGGTATAGCAAACAAGCTCTAAAACATCCTCAAAACCAAAATGTCTATGATTATGATTTATTTTAAACTGCTGTTCCAAGTGACCTCAAAGACTGAGATACAGGAAAATCATCCAGATCTCCTGTTCTCATAAAGACAACCTCCTTAATCTCTTCCCTTCCACACCCCAAACCCCCAGCCAAACATGGGAGTTGAAGTAGCCAGCTTCCATTTGGTTGCCGTACAGTAAATCACAGAACAAACAACAGCAAACAACATACCACTCGATTCAAGGCTTCTGCTGAGAAAGGAGAAGAGGAGGCACAAAAATTGTTCTTGAAGCACAGGTACACATTAGTACACATTGGCGTACTAAGGCTTCTGATCACTCCTCCACAGTGTGGTCAGCAGAAGAACACTTGACTCATCAGAAAGCTTGTGGTGCAGATCAGTTTGCACAGGTACAAAAGGACTATGGCAATCCACCGTGGCACCTTACATTTCAGAAAAATTGCTGTAGCCTTGTATTATTTCAATTCAGCTTAGACACACTTTGTGGCACTGGGAAAAGTGTTCCAACACTGCATACTAGGGAACTACTTTTTAATATCTTTATGTAGAAGCTCCCAGCATAGTTTTTGATTCCCAGTTAAGAATATGGCTTGTATCAAAAACTCACTTCAGCAGAGCTCTGTATAATTGGCCTCTTGAACCTTTGGTCCTTATGATGTTTTGGAAAGCACTTCAGCTGATCAGAACCTATGGTATTATTTTTAGCTGGATTAGGTACAATAATTAAAAATGGATAAATGGAGAATGATTGTATGCAATAGCAAGTGTTACTTGCACAAAGTTTTCTCAGTTGCAGTTATGACTAAAATGATTTGGTGGAGTCATACTCAGTGACTGTTCTAAACTAATTATATTTTTAGTAGGGCAGGAGTATTATAAAAGTAAATAGATAGCAAATTCTTAGGGCACAGTGAAGGGATTATCTTTTTGTTTCAGGTAGACAGAACTTTATGACAGGAAGCTGTGATAGCCTAGTGTAAACAACTTATTTTGCCTACCTTTGTATTTCAGTATAGTAGTTCAATATAACCACATTTCTCCAAAGACTCGTATTCTGTTATTGAAAGGTAATGGTGGGAACCAACTTAAGAACATGTAAAATGCAAGATTTTTTAATCAATGAGAAGCTATTAATTTAACCAAGCCTTCCTGTAATAATATTGAGACAGACTGTCTGCCTGTTTTTACATTATAGCTAGCTTTGCAATCTGTATAGAATCTAATGAGGTGTGTACTTTTTGTGAATTTATTGATTGAGAATAGTCCTCAGGAATTTAATGCTGCCAAAAATTTAGCATATCTCTGTTTTTTTGAGAGGTTGTTTGCTTTTTGAAATAATGAAGTTACTATTTTAGCAAGAGCTGTTGACTCTTTCCACTACACATGGAAGTCATTTAGCTGGTCTCTACTAGATCACATTAAACTCAGACCTGATGTGACCCAATGCATCGGTGATCTGCTTTTCTTCCATGTATACCACACTGATACATCATTTGATATGTTCATTTAAGTCAAGTTGCTCACTTATGGCCAAGTGGCATCACGGGTCATGATGGCTTAAGTCCCCAAATAACCACAGTGAGAGTCTCAGCAGTTCTTCACGGTGACAGTCTAAGCAGTTCTTGACCCTAAGTAATTGGGAGTTGACCAAAACACTTCAGGGTAGACAAATTAATATGCTTTTAAGACACACATAAACTCACTAAGTCTTTGCTGATCTAAAAATATGCCTTAGTTTAAGCATCTTTACCCCTCCCCGCTTCATGATATATCACTGGTGGCTGCAGTGGACTAGTCCACACTTCAAATCTAACATATAATTATGGTATTTTGTGAACTGTGGCTTTATCATAGACATATTTTACAAAAGCTTGCTATTACCATTAAAAAACAGTTTTACATTTATGTATAGAATAGATTCTTCAGCTCAATATACTCAAATCACTGATAAATTAAGAAGCTTTTTATCTGTCTGTTGATTCCTTTAACTCAGTTTTATCCTATGGTTATTTGATAATTTTTTTTATTGGTACTGACATTTTGGTGTAGTATCTGAATGTCTTCCATTAGTGTGTTAAGCAATATGACTAATGTCTGAAATATGTTACATACCCTGGAAAACGTTTTGCTTTGTGTATGGAAAAACAAAACAAATGTACTGGCATGTGGAAAAAATAGAATCAGTGATAAATCCCTCACTTTTGAATAGAGCTGGCTGGAAAACAAGTATTCTGTTTTGTGAAAATGTCAAGGTTTTACAACTTGCTTTCATCCTGCATTGGAAGAAAGCTTNAAAAAAAAAAAAAAAAAAAGGAGAAGAAAAAAAAAAGAAAAATCACACCTCATCTTATTCAAGACTTTGTGGAAGATAGTTTGAATATTTGCTTGGAAGTTAGAGGCACCGATGACAGTTCCATATACTAGCTACGAAAGCTACCAAACTTTGAGCCATTAAGTATATGTGTTATTCCCTCACTTTGCCTCTTCTTAAACTCCAGTCTGAAAAGGGGGCTCTGAGAGTATTCAGTGACCAAATGACCTCTCCAGTTCAAGAGGAGCTCACCTCTGTTCCCACATGGCAGCAAAGCAGACATAATTAAGGAAAAGCTTAATCCTCAACGTATGTTTAGAAAAGTCATGTGTATATACAAGTATAAGGATGCGTCATATGTTAAAATAGCTAAATATATTCTCTTATTAGTAGAGGATCCCTGTTTTCTTAGTTGTCTTACACATTTCTGTAACTTTTAATCTACACATTAGCTAACTCAAATATAGTACAGAAGAGCTAGAGTCTGACAGTTACATTTTCTGAGGAGATCTTTAGCTATAAAATAGTTCCAAGTCTTGAAATATTTTTATTTATTTGACAGAAATGAAAACTTTGAATTTATAGTTAAACAAGCATTGCCACTAAAAATATCCCACACCAGGAGTGAAGTTAATGCTAACATAAAAATTATCTGAAAAATGGAAGGATATTTAAGCATGGGCTTTGCTTGTAATCACAGGAAACTGTCCATCAAAGTCAAAGGCAGTTTGACTATTGACATCCTTGAGGCCAGAAGTTTACAGTTTGATTTGAATGGGACAACTTGGTTGTTTGAAGTTTATGCTTCTAAAGCCTGATTAGTCAGGGCCTAAGCAGATAACTTAATCTATCTCTTTACTTATAAAGGTAAAATATTACAAAAAATCAGAAAAAGCTGATCTATGTTCTGTTATCTGTATGTATCTGTTCCTATTATTTGCAATCAGTTTTAGCTTTAGGGAAACAAATCTGACCATTAGTGATTTTCAATTTATGGTCTGTGAATTCCTGAGTTYTCAGAATGTCTTCTAAAGGATATTTCTAAAGCATATTTCTAAAGCTTTCTTGGTTACAAAAAGTAACAAAGAAAATCAAGCATACTGTCGCACTAGGGTAAAGTTAAATATAAAACTTTTCATTTCCACTGCACAACATATAAGTGCCTGCAAATTAAGATGTAGACTTTTAATCTATATAATAATGTATGAAAATATACATATAAATATGTACCCACACACAAACATATACATGTTCTAAATCTAAGGAAGTTCAAAATTAATTCAGTTGCCTTTCCATTTTTATGATGAGTTATTATTTTCACAAACTTTAATGAGAATATAAATACAAATGTTCAAAATAACTTATCAATCAAAAAATGCTTGATGTATCTTGTGTAGCACAGAGACTATAACTGTATCCCTTTAGCTAAAATGAAAATAAAAATAAAAACAAAACCACTGTAAGACCTCAATTGTAGCAACAAAAATAAGAACCAAATAAGAATACAGAAAATATAACCTAACATTCTCTTTCATGGGGAAAGGAGACCTGAGGTGACTGGATATGGATACGTACCCACTAGCTAACAGTGTATGACAAATGAAACATATTTAAGTAGCCTAATTTTCTTTCTGATTTAATAGGATCCAATAAATGGAAACTGTATGGCCAGAATAATGAAAAGAGCACAAAATTTATCTCATTCTGTTGCGTCCTCTCTGTGTTCTTTTGTCCTTTGATTGCACTGGTGGATAATATTATTTTGTTCCCAAGGAAATATGTCCCTTTGATTAGGTTGCAGATATTCTCTCATTTGTCACTGTTCTATCAAGCTATGCCATGTAACAGCAGGAACCCTTGATTATTTAATTGCTTGTAAGAACTCATTAAATCTTACTATCAATCATTGGACATATGGCAAATATCACCCAATGGCATGAGAGGTTTTAACAGTGATCTGTCACTGGGGCATACCCTGTCTTTAGTAGCACAGGCCCTTTGTTTAGTTCTCTGATCATAATAATTTTTAATTAATATTGATTTGCAGAAGAGTGTTCATGCAGCGGCCTTAATCTGTGGTTAGAAGGATAACCTTCCAACAGGAACATTTGTAATTCCATATAAATAYCAAGACACGCTGCATAAGAGAGTTTAACTTTTTTGCAGTGTTGTGTAGATGGTGCAAGTCTAAGAGTAATCAAATTTATACCTCATTAAAGAAAACCATATAATGCATCAAACAATAGGCTTTGTCTCAACACCRGGATGGGATTATGTGAAGTAATTGTTTTTGAAAAAAAGAACGTTTCTCGAAATAGAGAAAATTAGCTGTAGCTTATGCAAGTAGCTATCTATACAGCTACCTGTGTTGGCTATAACAAAAAATAAGTCACAGAACTGGGAAGTAATCGTGCCAATATTGCCTAATTTCATCACAGATTCTTTAGCTTTAGAAATAGCACARGCAGAGATGGGTGGAATTGAAATCTCAACTATCAAACACTCAAAAAAATCTGACTACTGTGAAAATCCTATCCAGGATATGTAACATCTGTCTAATGTGAGTAAAATTTAGACTCTGTACTCTTTACAATCAAAACTTTAGTTACAACTTCTTTTAAGTGAGGAGATTAAAAAATTAAGAGCAATACTYTAAAGACAAAAAAATTTTCAAAGGTGAAATTTTACTGTAGATCTCAATGGAACTACTCCATATTCGCACATAGAAAAGCTAGAGCCGGCCCTCTTCTTATTATGAACACTCTTCATTTGCAGTACTGCAGCAAACTCACAATCTTTCAATATGCTTTACTCTTTTAGTATTACTTGAAAATCTCAGAAAGCAAGAGAAAAACCAAAAAATCTATTTCTTTGATGAACACATTCAATAAAGCACTTGCCCCCATCTTTCTTACTGTTGCTTTGCTATCACGTGAAGAAAAAGCCATGGGGCCTAAGCTATTAYTTTGTAATAACTTTGTCCAAGCTGCTTTTTATGCTGACAATTATGTGCGTAAAACATAAGAAAAACAGAAAAGCAGAAACTGGAAGAATTCCCACTTTTCTGAGTCAGACTCCTACTCCTATATGCTGTGTATGACGTATTATCTCTTATTTGATCTGTAGCTCTGTTTCTTTTTGAGGTGATATGTAGATTTTGCCCAAATAAGAGCTTAGGTTTGGGAAGGGTGGTTAAAATCTAAAATCACATTTGTAGGTTCTTGGAATAAATTTTTGGAGAAGGATCACAGCTGGTGTCAATTTGGTTCGTGGTTTTGATTCAGTGGGTGAGCTCCATAAAAGAAGTGGAGATTTGAGTCTCCATAAATAGTAAAGAGGCACAGTCACTTTGCTTTAAAATAGAGTGGAAGGGAATTTGTGAGAAGCGAGAAGGAGCAGTAGGATCTAATTACCTGAGCTATGTATCTGCTTCTAGGAATAGGAACACTGAAGAAAAGAGAGAGAAAAGTAAAGAGGAGATTTCATTTTTCAGTAGRATTTAAGGCTGCTTTTTTCTGTTCTATGAATTACTGTCTCTATATGTTTCTGTGTATTTCTCCCTGTTCTGCTAATAGCAGTACTATACCAGCCACACTAATCTTTGTCTTATGCTATGCTTTTTAAGAATTATATTAGAGTTTTACAATAAAAAAATAACAGTTTTACATTGTCAGGAGTACTCACATTCTCACTCATTTTGAAACAATTATATTGATTTTAAAAGCATATGTACTTATAATTTATTTTTTTTAATCAGCTTCCAAGGAATATGTATGTATGGATGTGTCTATACACACACACACACACACACATATATATACATACATACGTTTATATATATTTACACACACACACACACACATATATATATGTATAATCTGAGCAAAGATTATTCAGCCATTCTTAGTTTTGTATTTTCTGCTAAAGTTCATTCCCATGGAAGCAGAACTGAACTCCATAATAAGGGAAAAACCATCAAGACAAATTTTCAGCTGCATCTAATATGTGCTTAACATTATTATAGCAGTRTAAGGGAGGTAAAAGTCATTTTTCTTTCACAGAAAACTGTATAAGACTGTCTTWAGGTTCCTCTAAGCAATGCTACCTATGAAGAAGGACCTATGCCAAGGATCAAATCAGAAACCAAGGTTCATTAGAAAGCTGTTAAAGGAATCTTTCAAAGACAAATATACTSAGTTTAAGGACTATTTTGTTTTGTATTTTAAATAAACATTTTTGCAAAAAGTTATAGGCAGATTTATCAGAAATCACAATAGTTTTAAGAGCATTAAATTGATAATTTTGATCCTGATTCTTTCCAGTTTTCCATGTTATGACATTGCTACAAGGTTTATTCTGTTTCCTACTCTCCTCTTGCTCAAGTTTAATAATTTTAGTGTATGAAGTCAAGCAAATTCAGGTCTTCTATTTGAAATTCTAAGTGAACTCAAACCATTTGGAATCTTTTCCTCAGAATTCAGAAGAACAAGAATTTCCTCTTTCCCCCTTCAATCCATGCCCATATAGCCTTAGCACATTGATTCACTACAGGGATGGGGCAGCCAACTGCATTTTCTGAYTGTCAAAAATCAGCTAACGAAATACTGTCAGATAACACAGTGTCATCACAGAAACAGTCACAGACTAATTTTTTTCAAGGAAAAAAACCCAGCAGTACAACTCTCAGCTCTTGATTTGTCTGCTCAAAAAACTTGGCCATTATGTCCCAATACAGATTCCAGTTATTCCAGTATAAAAATGGGTCTGTCTAGCTCACTTCTGCATAAGATCTAGTGAAAAAGAAGATCKCCTTAGCCAACTGACTTAAGATTATGCAAGTAAAGTACTCTGTTAACCATTTAGAACAACTGGAAATACCTTAATTTCCTGAGAAAATGTTTTAACCAAAGGACTTCACAGCTTAGTCAATTAACGAGAACTATGATACATTACAGTAACTTTATTACTTCCAAGGTAGGATTGAACCAAGCAGGTCATCTCAGGAGTAATGAATGACGCTTTAAGGTAACGGACAGTTATTATTTACGTGCACGGTGCTATTTTGGTGGAAGTATAGCAAAGACACTGTGAGATTATGCCACAAAGTACAGAAAGTCTTCCAGGAAGCAAATGAATAAGCTTTGCTATGTGAGTGTAGAGTAAAACCCATTAAAACCCATTAAAGGAACCCAAACTGTAGACAGAAGGTAAAGGCAGATTGATTTGCTGTAGCCATAAAGGCAATAGAATGTCCATTTATTAATTAAAAGTACATTTTATGTATTGTGATGTGATAAATAGTTTGACTGTTTAGGTTAATTCCCTCAGAAATGCACCCAGGGCTATTAACACTGATAAATTATGCACTACTACTTTTTAAATTTCTGATAGGCAGTCTTCACAAGTATGTTCCACTTTATTTTCAGTTTTAAACAACAGTTTTGTCTAATTATATTCGACATTTAACTATTGCCACTAAAAGCCTCTTAGACAGAAAAAAGCCAAGCTTTCACAAACAGTTTTTATTCTGCCCTTATTCTCTTCTCTTGCTGTCAAATACCATGCATATTAAACACAAAATTTCCTGTTTTGAAGGACTCTATTTTAAAGAAACAAGGTACTTTATACTCTCTTGAATTTATATTTCCTTAAATTTAACTTGGRAATGTTAGACCAAGTAACTCCTCTAAAAAGTAAATGTTTAAAATATGACAATGACATTTTTAGATATAAAGAAATACAAAGAGAATATTGAAGGAATATGTGCATAAATACATCTATATAGTCACATACATCAAAGTCTTGKGAAAAATTTATTCCTTTCTGCTTCTTCTCGTAGGGTATTAGTTAAATCAGCTATARGTGAACAAATAATTTTCACAGAAGTACTGGGTCTTTGAGTACAGAACGTTTGAATATCTTTATTTTGTATAAATATTTCTATAAATACAGTACCTATATTTTGATATGGATATATCTCTATATACTTTATGTATTCTCAGTACTTAGTACTAAGCTTATTTCTGAAAATCAGGCATCTACGTAACACTGAGTTAAATGATTCAACCAAATATATATGTCATTTTTCACAAATTAAATGTGTGAATACAGGTATACTTGAGTGTGAGTATATACCCCTCTATATGTGTATGTTCTACAAAATAGCTTTTTTGTATCATATTCAGTTGGTGGTTCCAATAAAATACAATCCACTACAATTTTACATGAGCAGAAGCTTTCAGCTTAGGCATATTTTGTCAGGAAGGCAATTTAAAGCTTATAAACACAAATCACATTTTTGGTTTTTAACCACAAAACATTTATCCAGTACTCACCTACCACCTACAGTATCTCAATATACACRCATGAAGCAAAGTGTTCAACCTGGAAAAGCAGGAAGGAGCGTGAAGCAAGGGCCTGGAGACAGTATTTTCTTTTAGGGCAGACCAGGTGTTGAGGCATCAAKCAGTTCATGGTTTCTCAGAAGACTGGGAGAGAAAAGATATCTTTCCTTGTGTGCTTATATTCCGTATCAGATATAATATTTATAACAGTCATTTGTATCACAGACATATCTGAAACAGGTTTGTATATCCAGGAGGAAGACACAGGACCATTTATTTATGCCCTTTTTCTACGTAGTCTACACGGATGCCTGTGAATATCTGTATTGGCCAGGTCCCTAATTCCTATAATCAYCACAGTTTCTCTGATCATTAGATGAAAATTTGACTCAGTTTGTAAAAAACTAACACATAAAAGTGAATTACTTTTAGAATGAAAGTAAAGAAATATTGTTCACTCCATTAACTGGAGGAGATTTGAAGCATGGAGATGCTCTATTGTTTGCCCAAAGTTACTGTGGTTTGTTTAAACTWGTTACTCAACAGACTCTGAGTCAACACTTCTGTGGCCTAGCCCTTCTTGATGTGCAAACATAACCCTTATTATTTTTCTTAATATTTCCTATTCTATGAATCTTGAAAGAACAGCAAAGATTCATCTTTGCAGGGAATTAGTGTTCGTAGAATTATGAATCATAGAGTAATTTCTGTTGGGACTGATCTCTGTAGGTTATCTGGTCCAACTCCTTGTCCAAGTCAGCGAAAACTGAAGTTAGACCAGGTTACTCAGGGCCTAGTTCAGTGAAACCATGAAGAACTTTTGGAAATTCCACAGCTTCTCTTGACAGCCTGTGCCGTGCGTAGTAACTCTCCTTGTGAAAATGTTTTTTTCTCAAGCCCACACATTGTTTTCCTCAACRCAACTTGTGACCACTGCCCCCTTGTCATTTAGTCACGCATCTCTGAGAAGAAAAGGCTCTGCGTTCTCTATAACCACTTATTTTGCACCTGAAGACAGCAATTAAATCCCCTTTTAGCCTTCTCTTTTCCCGGCTAAATAAACCCATTCCCTCAGTCTTCCATGTCACGTGCTTCAGCTACTGTCCATCCTGGTAGCCCTTCTGTGGACCTGCTCCTGTTTGTCAGAATCTCTCTTGTACTAGGAGCCCCAAACTGAGCAAGATGCTCCAGATGTGAGCACACAAGCTCATAGTGTGGAACCAACACTTTCCACGACCTGCTGGCTGTGCTCTTGCTGGTGTGGTCCAATCTGGAGTTTGCCTCCCTCTTCCTTTTGCTGGGCTCACTGCTAATGCCTCTGCAACTTGTCCACTGGGATCCTCATGTCCTTATCTGCAGAGCTGGCTGCTTTCTATCCAGTTGGCCTCTAGCCAGTTGTAGAGAAGCAAAAACAGCTKTTCTCTCAAAATAAGGTGAGTAAGGGTTATCTTAGAAATGATTAGTTATATTTTAGGAAAAAGGAGCTAGTCAATGCCATCTTAACATGAGATCTCATCCTGAAAATTATTTAATATCCTACATTTTTCATTGAGATTAAGAGAATTTTCACGTTCCAGACCTTTTAGGTGTCAAAAAGAAATAACAGAAGAAGATTTATAGAAAACAAAAATCACTTTGATATCTTGGTAGTCACAATGTATAGTGGTGCATTCATCAATAGTGACATTGTTTTTGCAACCAAACACAAGTCAACAAGTTGATTTCAAAATGACACATCTACTGCTACAATAATTTGATTCTGTTACCACTTCCTTGGGAATTATAACTCCTCCACTGCCTTTTCCCCCCTTTCCTGCCATTAAATTGTTATCCTTTTTCCTTTCCTTTCCTTTCCTTTCCTTTCCTTTCCTTTCCTTTCCTTTCCTTTCCTTTCCTTTCCTTTCCTTTCCTTTCCTTTCCTTTCCTTTCC
>NW_028185173.1:2438527-2480426 GCF_003343005.1 Rhea americana
TTTTTTTTGATCATTTGGGGTCCAAGTACTTTAAGCATTCTTAAATGGCTGCATATTGATTCTGGAACTGTAAGCTATTACTAGCTTGCTTGCACAATTGAATCAGGGTCCCAAATGAATATTTTGTGTTATGAAATGCTTTCCAGCATACTAAGGAGCCAACCAAAAATGAAAGGGAATGGTTATTCTAAAATCTTTTTCCCATTTGATGTTAGCAAATCACTTAAAAAATTCACTTCTTTTTCTGTACACAAATTGTCTGCAAAAATGAATCTGATGCCAGTTGGAGTGTTTTTAAAGCACATACAACTCTAACCTTTCTTAATCTAATTTGCATTTTAAAATCTGTTTGCGGTTCCAATTCAATTCGTGCTGAWCCTGCCACGGAAATATGGGAGGACAATATTTTAAATAATAATAATAATACTTTCCTCTTTCAGATAGCCAAACATAGAAGACAAGAGTTCAGAGTATGCTGGGAGAAGAAAGAAGGAGGGCCTGAATTCACTCGCAATCATTTTTGGCCAAAGAGGAGCCGCATATAGGATCAGCACATTTACCGTGGAGGCTTTGGAACGAGCACAGATGGCCTGATAAATAAAGGAAAGARGAGAGCGACAGAAAATGGAGCTACTTCCATGCTGGAGAGTGTAGCAGAGGATTGTTGCCATGGGAGCAGGACGAGGATAGCTGGTATCCTGGAGGTAGCGTCTGGGGACAGAAGCACAGAGAGGGATAAGAACTGCAGACACCGTATGTATACGGGACAGATTCTCCCTCATTCGCTTTAGGAAGCGTGGATTGCCTTACTGCCAACTTACATAATAACRTATATCTCAGGACTAGTATCTCAAGACTTTGCAGAAAGGTAATAATAAAAACCTGTTCCAGAAATAGCTGTTCCTTTCCCACCTGTTTGGAATTCATAGTTCTCTCTTCCCTTTGCTCGTATTTAAAAAACACGCATAGCGACGGGAGACGCAAGGTGAACATCAGTGCTTACAGGCTGATATCTCGTGGACCACTGAGGGAAAGAGAGAGGCATTTAAGTGTGAGAAAAGGACATTCGCAGTGTCTTGACTCTAGGAAATCACAGAACGGCTCACAGGAGTGCAGTGAGAATTCTAATACTATGAGGGAGAGATACAATTTTTTAAAACCTTTAGCTAAAATAGTAGCTATTTTAGCTAAATACTATTATTTAGCTATAGAGCTAAATACTCCTACTGATATTTTTCAGGAAAATACAGAAGAAAAATTCAAGCCACATACTGCTGTTATGAAATACAACCCTGGTTCAGCAAGGATGAAATTTGCTGTCAGATTTCACCTTTTTTTGTTATTTTTTTTTAAATGTTTCTTTGTATTAGCTTGCCGTTTCCCTTAAATAAATTGTGTATCACAGCTTCCCAATATCCCAAGCAGCAGACATTTTAAATAGAAAAAAGTAGCAAAAGAACTTTCCTCACCCTCATTTTACAGAGATGCCTCCGTTTACACAAAGGGGGCAAATGGTCACATTTTGCAGTATAGCAGAATATCAACCTTTTAGTTCTTTGTCCCATGATTTGCCCACAAGATCCTRCTTTTCTTCCCTACAACACTATCTTGCAAACATTACAATTTTCTATCATTCTCCAGTATGATCTAATYGTGTAAGCACTCACCAAGAAACCCCCCACTTTTTAACTTTTTTTGAAAGTGGTGTTAATAAATACAAACAGGACTTGTCAGCAAAGTTGACTTGTTTTGACAGCAAAAAAATAAAATTGACTGTTATATGCAAAGTACATCTTTAATGATGTTTAAAAAGGAGCTAAACATCTCTATGGGAATTCTGAAAACACTTATCTCTTAGGCCCTTATTTAGTTTTGCAAGTCTTTGTTGTTTAACAAGCTGGAGAAATGGGTCACCTAATGTTATATTAATCAGTAAATTAATATTTTAATTTGGTTTTCTTTATAGTTGAGACCCTTGCGGCATCTCCAATGTTTTCTCTCTCCATACACTGATGTTAAGCAGTATCATTATCATATTGTACCTTGGGGTTGTGAGATAACAGGGTCCAGTGATAGCTCTATTCTTAGGAGAGTGGGAGGTTTATGATGACACTTATACATTTTAAATGGCACATGGAGGCTCTCATGTAATGAAATGTCTTACAGCTGAGTCATAGGCTTTTCTACTTTGGGCTTTTCAGATCATATACTTGAAATTACAGCTTTTAGGCCCAAGTAGGTGATACATTTTGCCAATCTTTTGATAAGATCTTTACAGTGTGCCAGAGTAAAATCTCACTCATTCAATTTTTTATGAACAATTCTATTTTAAAGGTTCTTGGTATGCTGAAAGAGATATGACTATCAATAGACAGAGAGAAAAGGGAAGATAATTCTTTATCTGAAGCATAAATTCTAGTAAAACAAATGCAGAAGAGACAAAAATTGTTATTTAGTATTATGAACACTAATACCTTTTGGAAAAAACAGAATTTGTGATTGGATCAGGCCAGACTGTCCCTGGCACTTGTGTGACTATATAACAGCTGATAAAAAAAAAAAAAAAAAGCTTTCTCCTTTTTCACTGTGTTATGCATGACTTAAAACACATCAGAACAATGCTAATATGGAAACGGTTCACAGGGCACTCTTAGGTGAGTACAAAGGAAGAAACAGTCTTTGTTCCTTTTACCTCTTTAGACAGCCATGGTCTGGCCTTCTCGCCTTTTCCTTTCCCTCCAGACTTCATAATTGAGGATATTTACTGCATGAAGGATCCCATCCCTAGCACAGCTCTCCTCCTTCCATTGCAGATACAAAAATCACACATTCCAGTGCCTCTTCTCTCTGGTCCAATGGCAGGTTACATGTCTGAGAGTGAAAATATATACTCAGGGATGCCCTTACATACCAAGGTCAAAGGTTATCACGTTCACACATTCCACATTATAGCCATAGTACTGCCCAAATTCAGCACATTCACCACAATCATGTAAGAATGTAAAATAGTCAATATGTTATTGTTTGTTAAACTTCAGTGGCTTGGTATCGCATTCAGTCAGGATGCAGAAATGCACCCAAATGTAGGATCTACTTTCACAGTTAAGCAGGGGCAAAACTGGCCCAGCAGGCGTGCACACATGGTGGGATTTTCCTTCTCTTCCTCCTTGCTTATTTATTTATTTATTTATTTATGATAACTAAAGACTCACGAAGTGAAATGACGTCTTTTATATCACATAGTGCTGGATACTGTGTTCAGGGACCCAGTGACAGTTGTAAATGTGTGGCCTTGCTTAGGTGCAGTCAGACAGTCAGAAGCTTGTTCCTCATCTTGGACGGTAGCGTTTCCTTCCCCAGTAGCATTACCTTCCTCGAGGAGAAGTCTGCCTGGATTCACTCAGCCCAGAGGCCCAAAGTGATGAGTGGGCCACCGGCTGAATCATTATCACCAAAAATATTGTGAGATCAAAATGATTGCAAGAATCTAAATGAATGTATYTTTTTCTCTCCTTAAAACAGTAGCAATGAAGTTAACAGGTAATCTTATATCATGAGACCTATGAAAACTTCAGTGATACACTGAAAATTTGTGTGAAAATCCACGCTGGCTTTGATTGATACTTGGTCCGTTTGAGAGAAGTGCTGTATTTCACCTGTGTTTTATTAAAAGGCTTATAAATAGGATAACAATCCTCTCAATGAATTTATGAACTAGGATAAAACTCTGAGCCAAATCCAACATGCAAATCCTTTTGAATTCAGGAGGAGGTTTAYCCTAGTTTTAGTGTGCAGGACTTCTAGACAAGAGCGAACTTCACTGTGAAAATTTCTCACATCTCTTAGCATTCATGTTGTTGCTAAGGTCAGCTCTTGCTGACATTGACAGAAGCAGCTTGTGCTMTCAGTTACTCCCCGGTGGAAGTCTGGCAGCGGGGAGCAGCGATGGYGGTGGTGTTTGATTGTCTGTAGGATCCTTAGGTCCCATATTCTAGCATCTTTTCCCCAAACCAATAACATCCTTCTCAAAAGCTCATCTCATCAGCTTCCAGAACTACTGGTGGAGCAAGTCAATAGCRAATATGAGCAAAGACGGTAGAAGGTGCCTTAACAAGATAGGCGCTCCAGAAGTGAAGGTAGGTAAAAATAAATGAGAGAATCTGCTTCTACTAAACTGGATAACCTAAAGGGACTAGCATACAATCCCATTTTACAACATATGTGAAAACAAGTTAGAAAGAAGTTACTTACTTTAAACACTGAAAATATAGATTGAATTTTCAATTTTTCTATCCTAAAAGCATGGCAACATTTTTTTTTCTCACTTTATTGATTATCAGTCCGCTTCAGTTGAAACAGTCCTGACTAAGATCAAAATCTCTTTGCAAAGCTGAATTTAAACCTGATAAAGTACCAGCACCATTGCACTGTGCTATCAGATGGGTATTTTTGGAAACTGAAGGTAAATCAATATTAATAATATAAACCAGAAATTGATTGATTTTGTCATTAAAATATGTAATAGTGAAAAAGCTCACATCTAATGATTTTTGTTAAAGTCTATAAGTAACATATTAATTAAACTGAATACAAAAAAAATTTGAAGATATTGGTAAGATTTACTTGGGTCAACCAATTTTTAAAAGCAAAAGTTCCATTAATAAAGTGGAGAAGGATCATGGCCATAAAGCAATAAAGATGAAAGTCACATAAAAAGATGATTATGAGAAATTTGAAAAAAGAATTTGCAGTCTCCATCATTCTCTGTCTCTTCCAGTCTAATAAGTTAACTTGTACTGACTAGCAAGAGAGGCGATAAAAACTGATAATTCTTTAAATGACACTAATTCCAGGATGTATGCAAAGCCTCACCAATGCCTTAGCATCTATCAAGGACATATTAAATAACTCAAGATAGTGGATTAATATTGTGTAACCATCTTCAGAAATTCTAAACCATTCATTCCAACATCCTTGCTAGCATTGATTATGAGTCATTGAATCAGTACTTTATGTTCATTTCCTTTCAGTTGCTTTATTTTACACAGGGGAATATTTGCATCTCTACTGCATTCCTGCTTTAAGTCAAGCACACTTTAAAACTCATACCTGCTTTAATGCAATAGTAACTTTGGTAGCCTATTATTGTCTTTGACAACTATCTATGTCCACCCCTTCCCCCAGCCAGAAGAAAGGAATAAATTAAAAAAGAACTAAGAGCTAAAAGGTCAACGATTTGATAACAATAATAACATAAATAGCTACTTGGGAGATTTTTGAAATTATCAGCTAATGTGTGTCAAAAAAGTTCTAGTAATAATTTCCCCCAAAAGTTAACAAAAGCGGCACCAACAACGTGAAGAGTTAGAAAGCACATTACAGCAATCAGTAAATCATTTAGAAAAAGATTCAAAATCACTATACAGAACTAAAAACCACTAAGTCAATCCTTATTGTCAAGCCTAATGTGATCCAATGTACTGTAGTGAGGGAATGGGAAGGAAGTGTCTACACCACATGTTGAATTAAAAGGAATCAACTAGCCATTTACTTTCATTTATTTAGTAACCTTCATGATGAGATCATCAAATATATTGTCTCCTCAGGAATCATAGAAGACTGCTACCTCACTCTTTCTTTTCTAGCCCATCCTTTCTAGTCTAATTTTTCTGTCAAACTTCTATGTCAAATGCACTTTTTATTTTATTTTATTTTTTGCACTGTGCAAAGGAGAAAAAGATACAATGGTACTGGTTTATATCACAGAAAATATCCGAGCAGGTTTATTTAAGTCACTCTTAAGCAGACAGTTACTGGATCTGTAAAGATTRCAGTATCATGCTCGTAAAGATTAGTGTAAACACTCGATAAAGCTAACTGAGACCAATAGGAAATAATTGGAGGGGGTAAATGAGTGAAAAGAAACAAAGTTGCCTGCTCTGCAAAACCAAAATCAAACACACAGAAAACCCCATACTTACTGCGCTACCTTACCTATAATCCCAGAAAGCACTGAGTTAAAAGGCAGGACTTCTCTYGTCCTGCGGTTTGGTAAGAAAGTCATTTGCTGAGGTAATTCGCTGCCTGAGGTGGGTCAGATGAACGGCGTTTGTAAGAGTTTTTTCTTTCCTCCATGCCACAACGGGAACCTGAGTTGACTGCCCTAGCTGTCAGTATTTATTCTGTAGATGCCTAAAGTTAGACAAAATGGATCCCACCATGTGATGTTCTGCTCCCAAAGTCTGTTGGTATAACTGAAAATCAATGAGATCTATTCTGCCCATCAATGACTTAGTAAAACCAACCTGAAGTTTGAAAGACCATACAGAAATACTTGCCTTGGTCCTTAAAGCAGGACAGTGACCTTGGTACAGTTCTTCATCTAAGCAACACTGCCTCATTCCTGCTATTTGGGTATGAGTTGGAGTAACACTRCAGAGCTTTATAATGAATTGTGATCTCCAGGTGCATTGGAAACTCGGCATTTTTCCCCCAACTGTAGCAGTTAGACTAATATTAGATATAACCCCACCTTGCAAATCTCAACCCAGTYATATCTTAGAACAAGGAGACCACTGCTTTGAGAATGTTACCGTGTCTGCGTGTGTACATGCTTGTAAAATTAAATATGTACTTTATACTTCGTTTAACAGTGGTACTCCCACATACTTTGAGATGGTGATTTATTTATTGAAATATGAAAGAGATATCACATAAAAGGATTTTTATTAAGGTAGTTTGGTTAAATTATTTTTCTTTTTATGGGAGCAAACTGGTTGTATGTGCCCTATTTCCTAACTGATTCCATGATAATAGAAACAAAACCTCAAAGTTAAAAATTAAATAAAGACAAAAAAGAGAAAACCACAATTAAAAATGCACCATAGGATTGTTGAAACCCAAAAAAGTTTTAAAGGAAGAAAGCCACATGTTTTTTGTTGCTTTTTGGCATTATTTCAGAAACTTATTTTTCACTCTGAAAAAGCTTCTGCACAATTTTTTCTAGTTTTCAAATGACAGTGGTGTTGGTTTTACATCTGAACAGCGTGGAATTCTGAAAAGCAAACTGTTCATAGAAATTTCAGTCTTTTACCAAACAAAGTGAAAATTAATATTTTTACAAAGAAAACTTCCAATTAGTGATAGCTGAGTTACTCATAATGAATAAATTATCTAAAATAGTATATTACTTCATTCTTTTCCAGACTGTTTGGTAGAGAATTTAGATTCCTATGAATTTATTCATTGTTTCCATTAGATCTGYGAACAGTTCATGTATTGAATTTCAGTACATGGGGTGATTTGCTGACAGTTTGCTTTGACTATTCACAATTTGTAGTGCATAACTGTTAGCTAAATCATATGCTTTTGTTTCTACTTTCTAAATAGATGAATAATTTTTAAGCATGAGAATAACAAATAATGCTTAGTCAATAACAAACAAAAAACAATGAATCACTCACTAGGTGATGTCTGATTCCCTTCCTCACATATTCATGCAACAAAAGCTGTTTAGGCAAACATTCACAAATAACAAAACGAAGGAGCACAGGCACAGAGGAAGGATGGCTTTTTAATTGGTTACTTAAAAGTCCTCCATTAGGTGTCAGCTGCTTACATTTCTACGCATTATATCCCACAGTAATGAATAAAAGACTTCCTAATAAAAGGAAGGCTTTTTAGGATGAACATTATGAGTGAGTAACCTACAGAAGACTAAGGTTATTTTGTGTGCCTTCTATGAGCACTTTGGCTTGCAGATACAAGAACAGTTTGATTTAGGAATGGGTCACACCCCTCAGACATAGAATATATCTATCTGTTATATGAAGAGTCATGTTCAAGAATGAATGAAATTTCTTTGACCAGATCAGAAGAAAGTAACTGAATATTTTGTGATACCTGATCTCTCCCCAGCTGTGGAGACCTATCGAAGCAGCTCTACTTATAATGCATTTGTCAGAACTCTAATTGGAAAAGTGACTTCATTGTATGAGTCATACGGTCACCTCTATGAACCTCATTAGACTTAAATGAGCAGACTGAAGGCCAGAGTAATCATTCTGAGCACAACCATGTGATGGTAAGGGTGGTCACTAAGATGCAGGCTCATGGGCAACTTTGGGTACTTGGAAATTATTAGATGGAAGATGGAGGTCTTGGCAGCAGGAAATACTCAGATATGGAGCATGTTCCCTTTCATAACAAAGAACAGTTTAAAACCCAATYTTGTTTCAAAATCAACATATTCTTGAAGAAGCTCGAAATGTGACATTTTGAATTAGGTCAGTGATTTGTTAGGTGGTGGTAGGGCATATACTTGTGTGTAGCTGGATGGTTCTTTGCAGGACAGCACATAGTATCAGCTAGAATTTCTTCAGAACACATTTTGTACATAGTGAAGACATTCTAGCCTAACTTCAAAAATAAACAGTAACAATCAAAATAAATTTCTGGTTGAGACTGCGACTTTTCCTGAGAAGCTAACCTATATTTATGGGGCTGATGTTTTCCTCCATTTGAGATTTAGCTAGATCTGTATGAGGGCATCAGAATAAGAACAACTCTGGCTCTCCCATTAGCTAATCTCCAGCAGCAGAATTAGGGCAAAGAGAGAGACATAAATTACTGCTTCACTTCATTATTTTAATCTGAGAGATTCTGATAGCAGTTCAGCCAGATTCACAAAAGTTGAAGGAAATAAACAAACCTTGATAGTACAAGCTAAATGGAAGCAACRTGGGATAGCCAGCTCCTTATGACATCTTCTAAATTTAATATAAATTTTCAATAAGGTTTGGGATGACTTTCAAATCTTGATTAACAAAAAGGGAATTACATTCCATACACTTTATATACCCAGAGGTATATAAAGTAAATAATATAGCCGTTAATATTAAAGAAATAACCTCACCTCAAATACAGCTCATTACAGATACATCTTACCTTAAATATATCTTTCTTTGAAGCTATAGGTGAAGGTACTTATCTGGTTGTGAAAATCTCAACAGTTTGACCTTTACAAATTTTATTTCAAACACTCATGTATGTCTGAACTTCAAAAAAAGTACACATTTTGCTTCATATTCTCAGTTGCTCTGCACACAGTCCTTCTTCTTTCTGACCTTGAAATAAGCAAGCATGAAGAAAACATTTCTAAAACTGACAGCTCACTACGACTAAGCAGAAATAAAACAGGAGGCTTTTAAAAACCTACGTTGTTTCTACGACATTTAAAACTAGCAGGAGAGCTTCAGAGAGCTATTTTAAGTAAAGCTGCCAACAACAAGACTCAAAATCTTGACGTTCCCATCAACACTTGAGAGAGAGAGTAGTATCTACTCAATTCCCCCTTCCTGCATGATGAAAAACAAATTTGAGACATGGGCCTGATATACTAGGGCCCCCCCCCCCCCAAACTCTACTCAGAGGAGTTATGTGCTTGGGACAGAGGTGTTTACGTTGTGCTTTTCAGTGTCATAATTGGTCATACAGAGGTGAAAATCATCTCACAACAATGGACACATCTTAAGTTCCCATATAACAAGTAATCAACTCACAACCCCTTTGTAGCAAAACAAGATGACAAAAACTAGGAATTAATACACACTAGCCATTGGGAGAGCCCTCACATCTAAYCACTATAGGGTGCTTCCACATTAACTTACCTGAGACCAAAAACCTGCTCCGAAAGCATCACATTAAAAAAAGAAAATCACCTTTTCAACACATACAGTAGCCTGGGCATCTACACCAAAATACCCAAAACCTCAAAGTCTGTGCCCTGATTTCACGGCAAGATTTCAGATTCACAGAGCTAATCTAGTCTTTATTTTTCCTAACGTTCTATGTAGGAATGATGAGCATCTGCCCATTGATGTGTCACTCCTAARCATACTTCCTAAAGTAATTTCCTACATATATGGTTGGCTATAGATTTACATACTGCTATGTCACTAATGTGACTAACCATTATTAGCCAAGGTGATACATCTTTCTGGCCTTTTTCAACTGCAAGGAAGTTTCACAATAAAATTATCAAGCCAAAAAATTGTCATCTCAAAAATCTTTCTTYTTCTGAAGCCCCTTTGCACTTAGAGGTGCTGCTTACAGAGTAAATCTGGCATGCATAGCCAGTTTTCATCCTCAGTCTTTCCAATTTTGAGATTTTTGTGGAACAAGGCCAAGGAGTGAATTACCATTGAAATTTATATGAAATAACTATCCTCCATATCAGCACTGCAATATTATAGTGGTATCACTTACTTAAGATAGTCTTATRTAGTCTTACATGGACTTACATAGTCTAAACAAATTCTTTGTCCTTGGTGTAGAAATGAATTTCTTATTCCTTCCTTCCAGTGTCCAACTTCATGTCCATCCTTAAATTGTTATCTCCTGCATCAATGTCTCCCTCCCTGAAACTACACAAAATATCTGCCATTTGGTGGGTGTTAGCACAAATAAAAAGTGCACTTTTTGTAATCATATTGTTAGAGAAAATAGTATACATCTGCACAGTAAAGCTCTGCTATTATTAATGAAGCACTTTGGTTCAAAAGTATAGTTGTAATTTCTTGAAGTGGATGTCTKCATTTAATTTTAATAGCCAAAATTTCTTCTAGCAATCAGCAGAATTTATAGGAGAACACACGTTATTTTCTACACATAATTTATCAGTGGTATTGCTTTAGTTGTGACAAGTGTCAATAAAATGGAACTGTGGCTTGAACGTTTGAAAACCCAGATTCAAGCATGTTCTATGTTTTGTTAAGTTACACTATTTACCAGTGTTTCCTCAAATAGTATTAAYACATCCCAACCATCTTTCATCGTTCTCATTTATTCCTTTTGTCCTCTTGACAAGAAATATCCATGAGACAACTGTTTTCCTAAATCTTTATTATTTGGCAGCATAAATAGCAGTACCCACTATATGCTTCTCTGACATACAGTTTAAGATTATTTGCTCCCAAAACTGCAACAGATAGTGCAGAAGGTACTTGGCAGCTTAGAAGTCAGAATTCTAGGAAACTTCTATTCTTTGGAAATTACCAACCTGTTATCTTTCAGGCCTATTGTCACTTTGGCGATGCAGCACTCACATTTCAGCATGACAGGTACAATKTAGACCTCATCCTAGAAATACACCAAGTCCATATCTAGTGAGCGATATCTGTGTTTCAAACTGTTCGTACTTCTGGCAGTCCATTTCCACCACTGTTTAAAGCCCTTGAACTAAATTAAAACCTCCACYCCATGTAGTAATAATTGTCTTTGAGACACAGGGGATCAGTCGTTAGTGACTAGCCATCACAAATATTTGGGCAAGTCTCATAYCGCATCTAACGCAGACAACAACACACATATGCAAGACAGAACTCTCTCTATGGATTGAGGTTTTTCTTCAGTCTGATCACTGTTTCTAGCAGATTTAAACAAACAAGGAAATGGAACGCAAGAAGCTAAAAAGTCATGCACCATTAAGGAAATTAAATAGTTCTTTCAGAAATGCTCATTTCTCCACATAGCATATGCTGCGGGTTTAATTTATTATTAGTTATGCTGTTAAATTGACTGAAAATGTATCATTATACCTTAATAAACCTACTGTAAGTGCAAAACATCCTTAACTGGGGTCCTACAACTGATGATACCATAATGTAATAAAGATGTAGCCTACAAAATTAATGTTTATTTCAAATGTTCATAAGATTTCTAAACTTTTGCAAATTAAGAAATGCTAAAACATGAAAAATAAAAATGTAATCCTTTTCAAAGTTTCACAGATGATACCATATTCCAAATAATGTTCCTCTATATAACTTTGGCCAAATGCCTTCAAGCTTAGCACAGTTCATTTTCCCCACTAAAGAACTGTTTTGATTTTGATATTCCCGCTTACCTCACAAATCTGTGAAATCTGCATCACGTAACTGTGGTACACAGAGATACTACAGCTAACATGATGCATATCCATGTTTTTTTTCGCATATCTGCCTACATGTTACCTACAGAAGAGCCACACAGCACACACATAAATTAATCTATAGAGGATAAGAGTATTCCCTCAATTCACCCACTTTACCATATGGAAGTACAGATCTTCAGTTCTGAAAGCTTCCTAGCCCTAGGGCTTACAGATGATTGCTATATGACATATGTTTCTGCATGTATTGTTTAACTGTTGTTTTAGAGTAATTTTTAACAACATTTAATTGCATAATAATTATTGTATTTATATATCAATACAGATTTCAAAAGTCTTGGAAATAATTGCTGTAATTACTAAAAAGTGCTTTGCAACATTTTCTTTTCTATTACTTCCACATTATAAAAATACACCAGACAGATATCCACTTTCTTTAGCCGAAGTCGGTTGGGGTACTTCCAGATCTGTGGTGGAGGTGGTTTGGTCCAGCTCCCCGTCTGGCTGCTAAAACCTGCTGCTTGCAAGTTCTCCTCCCTTCAACCCGCTCCTTCCCACTGCTGCTGTTGCCTGTCTCGGGAGCCTCCCCACCCACGCCTGGCTCTGCCTGCAGCTCCCCGACTTCCTCCATCTGCGCTTGCGGGCTTGGGCTCGGGCTCGTTTCAGCACCCTGACCCTGCAGCGCGACTACCGCACCTCAGAACTGGCTTACCAGGCTGAGAAATTCCACTGGAACCGAGGGGATTTCGTCTGCTAAGTTGAAAGCGTGCAGAAGGGCCTTCAGGATCGAGGTCCTGAAGTATTATGTGAGTGAAAGAAGGAAAATGGAAATCTTTTCAATGAGATTGTTTGCTTTGTAATAAAAAACCATATAATGAAAGCACATTCACATCATTGTAATTTTCTAATGTTTTATACTTTAGTCTTATTTTTCATAGCAGTTGCTCTGATTTATCTATTTCAATTTTTTATGTTATTTCTTTTTTTGTTGTTGCCTGTTTATTATTGGCATATATTTTTAGTATTTTTCCTTTGGATTTTTTTTTAAATTGACAAGATTTCATCTCTGTTTGTTAAAGAGAACCAGCTGTTTTCTTCAAAGATAATTTTCTGAAGCTGTTGTGCGCCATAATTACACTGCAATTACACAGCAATATCCATAAAAGCAGATGAGGATTCTATGTGTCCTTCTGACTCATTAGAAGTTGCAAAAATGATAGATGCAGTCTTTCCTAGCTTGATTATTGCCCTCTGTTGGCAAACTCAAGTCCTGTCATGTCAAGAAAGAACTAGAGCAAGGAATAAGAGAAAACCTTTGAAAGGGGTTTAATTTTAGTTTTGCTTATAGGAAGAGTGAAATAATATTGAAGCTAAAAAGTATTTTTAGATGCATTTTTCAGAAAGAATTCTTCGAATACTTTAGTTAACATTTGCAGTAAATCAGTATTATACACATTCTGAATTCCATTTTCTGATAAAATTATCTCTTTTTTTTTTTCTTATAGGCAAATTGCTTGAGTAATTATTCAGTTCAGAAAACCAGCATTGGGATTTTGTTATAACCATCTTCAAACAAGTGCTTATTTTCAAAGATATAACCAGATTCTGATCTCACTTGTTCTGCAGTTAAGTAGTTGCAAAAAGTCAAAATATCTCCGTGTGACTTTAGAACAACTCAAACCTTAATGTATAACTCTGGAGATAAATAAAACCAGAGCATGTCAATATTGGCTCAGATGAGCTATTTTGTTTTGTAAGTTCTGTTTCTGGTTAGAGTTTAGCTTGCTGACTTTTAAAGATCTTGTATGACAAGCCTGAGCCAAAGACCAATGAAAGAGTGAAGAGATTCTCACTGGCTTTCAATAGGCTCTTCTTCACTCCTGTCAAAGCAGCAACTAAATTTCCTCTGACTTCGATTTTGCAAAAGGACTGTGGATGGGGAACTTGTGAAAATAAATGAGTTTCATTAAGACGTTATGAAGTTTAGCATGAACTGTAAAATGGGAGAGACTTATCAGCACATTAGTTTCTCTTGCATTCTTTCAGTTTCGACCAGAGCTGGATACTGATAGGGTTTCAAAACATTTACCTTGGCATGGGCAACAGGGAGTATTCTGGTTTTGCTGCCAGTTGGTCAGCCAAAGTGTACAAAGCTCCTACTAGTCCTCCAGTGACTTTTAGCAAACAGAGCCTCTTTAAACAGCAAAGTTAAACAAAACTCAGTGTAGAGAATCTAGGGTGAAAAAATTGGCAGTGGAAGATGAACATGTTTTATTTTCAATTGTATTTCTGGGTGTCATAGCCTCTCTGATGTGTCTTTCAGTTTGTAAAATCTCTGTGGTTTTTTAAGATGCTCAGAATAAAAGCCTGTCCTCTATCTCCAGGGCACGACCAGATTTTGTTAAGGCTAACACAAACCCCGGAATAAATTCTCTAACGCTCACAGCTTTTCAATATTGACAGTTAAGGCAACTTAAAAGAACACTTATAGATCAGTTACTTCTTGTTTAGCATCATCAACTTGACCTGAAATTACTTTAGTTTGTCTCTTCGCTCTTTTCAACAACAATCCATTAATATTTCTGAAAATGTTTCTCCCTTGAAACAAGACTCGCACGCCAATACATGGTGAATGCAATAAGATAAAAAAAAATAGTGCTTTGGACAAATACCACATTTTTAAAGTAAGGAACCAGCTGCCTTTGTCCACTGCAAACATATTGTCAATTTTCTGTTTCTGCGTAGGATAGTGGTTCTTTCAATATATAAGCCGATGGCATAATTGCCAGACTTTCAGCTTTTCTTCCAGCTAGTGATTGTCGACTCAAGAGTGTTGATTAGCTTTCGGTACRATATTTGACAATGGTTCTGCAATCATTCCCCACAGCTCATATCAAGCAGTATATTCCTTTGTTACAAGACACACCTGASAAAACGCATTGTGGAAGTTGCAGCTTTTAATCTGCTAGTCTTATAGAAGACACCACTTTTGATACTAGCTATCAATTTTCTGCAGTTCCTTTGCATGTTGCTCTTTACACAGTCAATTTTGGGAGTATTTTTTTTCACTTGATTATTTCAGCAAATAAAATTTAAAAAAATGTTTTGTATATTRCAATTTTAAAACAATACATCTAATAACGCTATCAAATCTCAAGTAGTGAAACAAAGTGTCATTTTTCTTAGGAATTTCAATATTTTTTGCTACTGTATGTGTTTAAAACATCAATAGTTAAGATATTAAAATTCAACCACTGATGCTAAGATATRTTTCCTAATGTTGCAATAAGCAAAACCACAAAAACTACAAAAAMCAATAACTGTATTTGTGAGTACATATCTCTACAKAAGAATGTGAGGGCACRTAAAACTCACACTTTTCACTTCTCTCTACTTTTAGTGAATCTCTCTTTTTTTAAAAAAAATACTATTTTGCTGGTGAAATTGTGACTGCACAAAATTAAAACATGAAGATTATCTGTTAGGACTCATTAAAATGTAGAGCTGGATCCTACAGTCCATTTAATCGTTACTCTATGAAATGAATAATGTTATAGCTAAATGAATTTTTTTAAGTAATGATCCGAGTTTACTGGTTTCTACATTTTCTTAAGTACTCATTTCAGTTTTCTTGTCAAATCAACAGTTGCATACTTCTCACTGCAAGAAATATAAGAAAAATAGATTGGGAGATGTATCCCCTGGTTATTGTATGTAGGAACTACAAAGRTCTTTGTTCCAGAGTAGTGAGGATAGGCTGTAAGTATCAGGGAGTCAAAGTTCAGGCTCATTGCCACAGCCGGCAATGTGTCAGCTTTTCACTGGTTGCACTGAAATTAATGTAAGAGCAACACAAAGCTTCTATAAGGACACTTGCATAAAAATCAAACTTCCATTTAAATATTAGAAACTCATTTTTAAAACTAGTTCTATATTGCTTTAACTTCAGTCCYCAGTGGAAATAGTCTGAAGGTGGGAGAGGTAAAATAAAAGGCCAGATCCTTGGCCGATAGATATACTTACTGTAAGTCAATTGATTTGGAACAAGCAAATGTCAGTTTTTACCAGATGAAGATTTGATGCAGATCTTCCCAGCCTACCAGCTAGATACATATCTAAAATCTGTCAGTTACATCCATAGATTATCAGATTATAGATGAAAAACAAAAGATATCTCTAAGCATGTTTAAAAAAAAATGTTTTCATGGAACTAGCAATGACAATTTCAGATGCACAGATGTCATCCAGTAGCTCAGGATACTCTTTAAAATGTTTTACTTTTCCCTTTGAAAGTACATAATTCATACCAAATTGTTTACTAACCTCTGCTATCAGATTATTTTCTTGTTTATTTTTAAACTCTTTATTGTACTGATGTTATGTATTCAATGAAGCTGTATACATGTASAGTACACTGCTCACAAACATTATTGGTTTCATTATTTCTGATATAGGATTAAGATTTGTCATTCAAATTCACAGCTTCTGTCAACTGCAATCATTTTCTGCCTGCCTTTATGCRCAAGATCAATGCTCTTAGAGTTCATGTTTCTGAGAATGTCATTCTGAAGTTGATGGTATTTCTGGTTCTTTATTGCCTTCTGACATATCAGTACACTTAAGTACAATTTTTCTCCAGTGCCTGAGGCTGAGTTAACCGAAATGGTCCTTCAGTTGCGTTCTGTCATCTCTCTGTTGACCATGACCTTCATGGTTTATTTATGATTAGGAGGTTATGTCTGTCCTTATTCTAGCAATAGTATTTTAGTACAGTCCTTTACAAAATTTCTCACTTCTGCAAATAATTTGCAAACTTGTGGGCTCGCATCTCTCTGCAAAATTATCCAGTAAATAGTAGGAAATCGACTGACACTTTTAAAGAAATATTTCTAGGTATGTTTCCAGCTTCAGTTTAGATTGTCATTTCACATCACCTGCTCTCCTTCTGTAACCGACCAATAACCCCTGTAATGAAAGAAGGTTTGGAGGAGATGAACACATGCAAGATGCTCTTCAATCATCTCAGTTTCAAGCTTGCTCAGGAAGATGCAATCTAGTAATCACAACTGTTGCATGACTTTATCTTAACACAAACGTGGCCGGAGAATGAGACTTTTTTTTTTTTTTTTTTTTTTAAGATAAGTAGCCATAAATTTGGTGAAGAAAAGGGGAGTTTCCTTCTGAATTGAACAAAGGGTGTGAACATCTCTCTGAGATTAGCCAGATCAGTATGGGGGAAGTGAATACGTAGCTCAGTCCAACACAGAGTATAAAACCTATACAACTAACAAGGGAATTTTTGAAGAGAGCAGTGGGCTGGAGCTGGCTTCAACCCACATACTCCTTCCCAGCGACTAGGGACACCCAGCATTGTGACAGTGARCATATTATACAGACCAGTAATAGCAATTGCACTTGTATTGTGATTTCACTGTATTACTGTATCACTCTGCTAAATCAAAAATCCTGTGTAACATCAAACATCTTCAAATTAAACTTTTATATTAAACATTACACTCTCCATATGTGTGGAATATCTAAAAGAACCTRGTCAGAGAGTATTGGACTCTGATACCTTCAATTTCAAATCAACAATGAAATATTTTTGTCATCTCTTGACCATATTACTCTACTATTCTTCTTAGATGTGGTTTTCCTGTGAGATCTTTTATGATCTGGGAAGGAAACTGATCAACTACGGCCTTTTCTTTTTCATTATCACTTGCCCTCACGCATATGTGGTCTTGAGTTCTGCCTGGTAGACACTACAAAGAAGCAAGYAGGAAAAGTTTATGGAAGGATAAGACTTATAAGCTCTGAAAGACAGCAGTCCGTAAAAATGTAATATAAAGCTTTTCACAGCTCTCATAGGGTTTCAGTACGTGTATAGTATTGACTGTATTTGGAGTTTCATCTGGGATTTTTCATAGAATCATAGAATCAGTAAGGTTGGAAGGGACCTCTGGAGATCATCTAGTCCAACCTCCCTGYTCWGCAGGGYCACCTAGAGCAYGKTAGACAGGGTTGCATCCAGGCGGGCCTTGAAGATCTCCAAAGAAGGAGACTMCAMAACYTCTCTGTTCCAGGGCTCCATCACTCTCACAGGGAAGAAATTCCCCCTCAYSYTCAGGYGGAACTTCCTGTGCTTCAATTTCTGCCCAYTGCCTCTKGTCCTGTCACATGGGAMAACTGAAAAGAGTTTGTCCTGTCCCCTTGACACCCTCCCTTCAGGTACTTGTACACATTGATAAGATCCCCCCTCAGTCTTCTCTTCCCCAGGCTGAAGAGGCCCAGCTCTCGCAGCTGTTCCTCATAGTGCAGATGCTCCAGCCCTCTGATCATCCTTGTAGCCCTACGCTGGACTCTCTCCAGTAGCTCCATGTCTGTCTTGTCCTGGGGAGCCCAGAACTGGACACAGTACTCGAGATGAGGCCTCCCCAGGGCTGAGTAGAGGGGCAGGATCACCTCCCTCCACCTGCTGGCAACASTCTTCCTAATGCACCCCAGGATGCCATTGGCCTTCTTGGCYACAAGGGCACATTGCTGGCTCATGGTCAACTTGTCATCCACCAGCACTCCCAGGYCCTTCTCTGCARAGCTGCTCTCCASAAGGTCAGYCCCCAGCTTGTACTGGTGCCTAGGGTTATTTCTCCCTAGGTGCAGCACTCTGCACTTGCCCTTGTTGAACCTCAGGAGGTTCCTCTCTGCCCAGCTCTCCAGCCTGTCCAGGTCTCTCTGAATGGCAGTGCAGCCCTCAGGTGTATCATCCAYTCCTCCCAGCTTGGTATCATCAGCAAACATGCTGAGGAGGCATTCTGTCCCCTCATCCAGGTCACTGATGAAGAAGTTGAACAGTATGGGACCCAGCACTGAGCCCTGGGGGACACCACTAGCCACAGGCCTCCAACTGGACTCCACGCCACTGATGASGACCCTCTGAGCTCTGCCTTTCAGGCAGTTCTCAATCCACCTCACTGTCCACTCGTCTAACCCACGCTTCCTGAGCTTCTCTAGGAGGATGTTATGGGAGACAGTGTCAGAAGCCTTGCTGAAGTCAAGGTACACAACATCTACTGCTCTCCCCTCACCTACCCAGCCAGTCATTCCATCATAGAAGGCTATCAGATTGGTTAAGCAGGATTTCCCCTTGGTGAACCCATGCTGACTACTCCTGATCACCTTCTTTTCCTCCATATGTCTGGAGATGACATCCAGAATGAGCTCTTCCATCATCTTTCCAGGGATGGAGGTGAGGCTGGCTGGCCTATAGTTTCCTGGGTCCTCCTTCTTACCTCTCTTGAAGACTGGAGTGGCATTGGCTTTCTTCCAGTCCTCAGGCACCTCTGCAGTTCTCCAGGACCTTTCAAAGTAGATGGAGAGCAGCCTGGCAACAGCATTCAGCAGCTCCTGCAGTACCTGTGGGTGCATCCCATCCAGGCCCATGGATTTGTGGATGTCTAGCCTGCCCAGAAGGTCTCCAATCCTATCCTCAACAATTTCTGCTACTGTCCTAACTTATACCATATATTGAGGGATGACTTTCCTGAGCAAAAACTCTCAATGAAATAATTGACATTAGTCATGTCAATAAAGACAGCAAGAGGAGTTTACTTTCTAGAAAATCAGTCAGACTAGGATTGTTCTGTCAGCATCATCAAAAAAAAAAAAAAAAAAAAGGACAGGAGTCTTTCCTCAGTAAATTTTGGGCAGACCTATGAGAAGAAAGTTAGTCATCTGTTGAAGTTTGAAGTAAATAACTAGCTTATCGCACTTGCATTTTCACAAAGACATGTGATATAAGAAAAAAATTCACAAAGTTCCACAACCTATGCTGACATCCTAGAAGTACAGGTTTCGTTCCAGCTAACAAGTTTTGACAGCTGGCAGGTCATACTTGTCTTAAAGTCACTTCAGAATTATTGCCCAAAGCAATGTTCTGCTAAGACCTTCATTCAGGCATTTTTCACAAGCAGATTTTATTATTACAACATCTATTATGTCAAGCTTCCTTCAAGTGCTCTGTATTTCTTTTAGCAATTCTGAAAGCAAACTAGTCTTCTAGATATGACTGAGCTGATCATATCACCATTATGCTTTGCTTTGTCCACTGCTTCCAAGGTTATCAATGCAATGATGTCTGAACCTTGCATCTTTACCTATAAAGCATTTAATGATGCAAAGCCTCCTGTAGTTTTCCTACATACGTAACCACTCAGTGACTTAAATACTTTACTGAAGACCTTTAGCGTACACTTTGATATTGCACTTGATCCACTCCAACTGGAAACCAGTTCATCTGAACATGTTTAGAATAGGTTTAAGAGAAGAGGCAAAAGTACTTCTTGAGGCAAGAGTACACATTAAGGTTTTGATCTAGTAGCTGGTACCTATTAACAAAGCGTATAAGCCCATAATTTTATTTCTGCTATACATGCAAAATCCTGCTGAATGAAACTTAAGCTCTGGCTTAAAGATAAGTAAATTATTGTTGTGTTTCTGAATTGAATCCAGGGAAATAAAGGTACCAGCAAAAACATCATGTAGAAGAAACAGGTCTACATCTCCATCGTCAACATTAAAAAGAGTATTTGCAAATTCTTACTTGCTGTATAATCCTCTTCCTCCTTCATCCTACTCTAAAGTTCAGCTGAGTGATTTAGAAGGGTCACTGCCAGTCCTGTTACAATACTTGTGCGGTGTGAATATGTTTTTCCTAGCATGAAGGCTGTACCTCTTGTTGGAGCGGCAACCTCCACACAACTTGGATGCTCTTAGATGGGTTGCAGACAGAGAGTTGTTCACCTCATCTCATAGGTTTTACACTTCACATGAATAAACTCATCATTTACCAAGTGTGCCCATGCAGTAGTGTCTGAAATTAAAGTGTTAGGAGAGACTTATCTATATGGTGGATGTGATTAGTAATGCTGACTCAATCTCTTCTATTGTACAAACTGAAGAGATAAAACAAACCAACCAAAAATGCAGAATCAGTTCGTTTGGACATATTTATGAGAGAAATGGAAATGACAGAACAGAAGTCCAGTAAYGAGTGTCATAGTCCAAAATCAGAGCTAATTTGTAAAGCTGTTAACACACATACCATTTACTCGTCTACTTAAAAATCTAAAGTATTGAAAAGCTTTAAGAGGAAAAAAGCCGATAAGACTTGATGATTCATTAGTTTGAGAGGCATACATGCYCTTGTTAAGACAATTAAGGCTTTGATCACAAATCTTTTGGTTTTATTGATTTGCCAGAAATCATAACCTTGGTTCATTTTATACTTAACACTGAAGTGCTCTGAACAGGGGGAGAATAGGTTAAGCTGTTATTCTGATTTGTATTGAATTGATCCTGCAGTTTCAAAATACAGATCAGTGACCAAAGGCTGTATTATGATATAATGTGGCCACAGCAAGTGCAAGTCATCTTGGGCAGAAAGCTAATACAAGACTTCTCTATTAAGATCAAATTCTATCTGGAAAAGTTTGATAGGATCTAATAGYAAGTAACGCTTGTATAGGCTCCTCAGGAAGAGCCTTATGTGTACACATGCTCTGATGTGTTGGCCATCTGAATAGTACTCCACTTCCTRTATAAACCCATTCCACAAACTGTGTTGAAATCTGCCTTGTAGTCCCTAAATGTTCTTTATGGAAGATGTCTATATTTTAGCTTCTTTATGCCTCTGTGTGGATCAGGCATATGAAAAGCTCATAACTGAGAGTTACTATTCGGGAAAGAGATGCCAGAATGATCACAGGCAGGTTTCTAAAATCATCAGTTCAAGMCATAGCAGCCAAAAAGCCAATAAAATTATGGGTATCATCAAAAGCAAGATTAAAAAGGGACAGAAAACAGCAAAACATATMTAAAACCTTGCTTTAGCAACAGCAYGGATACTGTGTGCAGTACCAATCTCCATATGTGAAGGACGCATGTGGTAAAGGAGATAAATGGACTTACAGATCAGTTCTGGTCAAAGACTATGTCTGTTCAAGCWGTTGTATAGATCAAGTAGGGAACGCCTTACTGTTATGAAGAGTCTTCTTGATTCTGGAATGGATTTACACATATACTTATTTCTTACTCAAAAAAAATCATATATTCACTTCAGGAATTTCAGTAAAGATGGATTTAAGCCATGCTTAATTGGACTATTTTAAACAGGTCACATTTCATGAGTTTGGGTTATTTTTCTACCATTAAAATCCCAAATATAAAARTACTAAAATGTATGTGAAAAAGTCGACAGAAATTGTAATAAATTCTCATTTTGACTGTGATTTTGCCCTTTCTTCTTCATTTTCCAATTTTTATGTTCACAATATGTTAAGAWATAACTGCCAAACTATGATATTTTAAGCAAGTATTGTGGAATATTCCAGGAAGTTTATCTGTAATTTGCAATTGCAATTTTTTGCTCCAGAACACTACTTCTAAGAGTTATACCASAGTATTACAAAATAGAACAGTGTTGTCTATCCAGGATAATCTGAATATCTAAAATTAATTTAAAATGTTTAAAAACATTTTTAAACAGTCTCATTGTTTACAGAAAATACTTGRTTAAATCAGYGAACAATATTCAGGAGACAAAYAATTCAAAACAATTCAAAACTGCCRTTGTCCCGTGATTTATTTCTTACAGATTATGAAACCAGTTATAAATTTCTTATGTTAAACAGTYTTCAATAGGAAAAACTGATATTGCCCCAAAAATCTGCCATTATAAGTAAGACTTGCTTCTTTTTAACTCATGAATAAAAATATTTCCATACAAAAGATAGGGCCTTTAATTAGTCCAAGCAGCATATTATCAGAAACTTCCAATACTATTCAGCCCAGACACTGAATAATAAGATACAAGTGAGCAGCTTGTCAGAAAAAGTTGAGATACCACAAAATTTAAAACAAAGGTATATTTAAAAAAATTCATTTGTTGTTTTGTAATGCTATTGATTTTGATTTGTATTTACTTAACCCATATTGTAGGATGCACCGTTCCCTTGATGCACTCAAATCATCCTCTGAATCTAGAACTCTCAGATGAAATTGTCCATAGAAATAGTCCAGATTTTTAATGGGTTAGTGTCTCATGAACAGTCATGGKGTGATCAGACTGGTTCATAGCTTTATTCATGTTCTGCAAGAAAAATAAAATTGTATGCTTGTAAAACTCACAGCTAACATTAACTTGTGAAGCTATGATCAYGACCAGTCACAGAGAATGGTGGCAAGTTCAGATCTTTTAGTAAAGTTCAATAATTAAAGACTAGATCTTACAAAGACTGACACAAAAGGAGTTCTAATCATAGCACTAATCCAGTTGTATATTGTGTTAGAGACTTATTACATGAACAAGCTTTCTTCTATACACACATTTTGTAGGAGTGGCCTTACAAAGAGAAGCTAATGTAAAATCTAGTGAAAAAGTCCATATTAACTAAGCCAGAAGAAAACCTAATAAAACCATAACTGTCAGAAGAAGAAAGGTATAATAGCAAGAGAGTCCATATCGTAAGTAGAAAATTGAATATGTACTTTCAATATCAATTGAATCATGAGTAATGAGTGAATATACAGAGCGTCCTGCCAACAAAGAGCTTCTTCTGAACTCTTCTGGTAGAGAGGTAAAAATTTTGTAGACTATTTCAAATAATTCTGAACATCTATTATTAAAATCTGGAAGACATTTGAAAAATGCAATTTCTTAAGCACTTTCAATTACCAAGAAATTCTTATATAAGGAATTCTTGAGCAGTTCTTCYGTGAATTCTCACCAGATCAATGAGAATTTACAAGGCACACATTCTCCAACTCTAGATTCTCATTTGATCAATAGTGGTAAAGGAGAGGAAGCTCTTCTGCTATATTGCTGCAGTCCCATTCATAGGTGGGAAGGTAACACTCCAGTCAAAGTAATCAAAATAGTTTGTGTGAATGAAAACTTCTTCCTATTTTCTTGTCCTCTTGGTCATTTGATTAGTATAAAAAGTCATTATTTGTTTCTGAGCTTGCTGTAAGAGAAGTTTACTGATTGCATCAAGGCCAGTTGTGAGCACTTTTGCCACTGAATTCATAGCTTGTACTATTGCTTGGCAAACCGATGAACAGCTGAGGAATGGGGGAGAGTATCAGATAGTTTCTACACTTGAGAACACTTTTAGATTTACTTATTCTTTTCCTATTCTGAAGAAGGATGAAACTAGAACCTYTCTGAAATTTTCCACATAGACATGAAGACACATTCATGAAGGCTTAGGTTCATGCTTTGCTGGCAGAAATTTGTCACATCTCTGAGCAAGACAAGTTCTCTGGGCAGTAGACTATTTTGGATTAAAACCCTCTCAGTCTCCTGTTAGCATGACAAAGTATTCATTAATGTTCATACTTGAATCAGCCTACATCTTTCATATATTACGTAAAATGTTAAATCACTTGGCTACAGAACAGGCTTTTCTCTCTACCTTTCTTGTCAAGTAGAACTCTCCAAAAGGAGAAACYGGAAGAATTTCACTCGAAATAGCAAGCAGTCAAGATACTTTGTTTGAAGAATGAGAAACACAGGTTCAGGTATTTGGTTCAGAAACTTGTTTGACTAGGGCAGAGCAAGGACTTGTGAAATTTAGATGCATATTATTCCCATTGGCTACTAGTTAATCTGGAGCAGAAAGGCAGAAATTTCCAACACAACAATCAGCAAAACAGTTTTGCTTCCAAAACTTTGGAATCACTAAATTTTGAATGGTGGAGGAATCACCATTTTTTGATTAAAAAAATAATTTCATCTAACTTTCTAAAGCAGGTCTAAATATCCCAATATAATAAGAGATATTAAAAAAAAAAAAAAAAGCAAGAAGCATTTATCTAGTATCACTCAAAGCACATGTAAGTGGGAGTTGTTTGTCAAAAATCAGGAAAAAATGTTATATCAAGAGAAACATCATATCAAGATATGTAGATAAGAAATGCACACAGAAGCTTGTATAGGAGTCAATTTTAATATAGGCTTTCTGTGTGCACTTTGGAGGAAGTAGTGCCACTTGTTAAAATGTATTCTTTGGGTTAGTCATATCTTYGGAGTTAATAGGGAATTAATCATCTGCACACCAGGGGAGAGTGGTTTGATCAATACAGAAGGTATAATCTTCACTAAGGCAACACATCTAATAAATACATCTTGAATAAAATTCCTTCATGCACTGACTCATTTTTCTTAAAACATGAAACCAATAAGCATTAGATTCCGTTTGGAATGAGGGTGATCTCAGCAACACTTCTGACTGGTCTAACCAAAGTGTACCCATCTATACATCCACAGATATGCAATAAGCACATCTAATACATTATTAACATAGAGTAAAAATAATAATGGATCAAGAATTAATCTTTCATGAGCAATATCAAGGTCTGGTGTTGTGCCTATAAAAAAAAATGCATTTATCTAAATTAGCAAAGAGAGCTAGAGATTTCCTTCTAAAGCAAATAATCAAGAAAAAAAATATTTTTTTGTTGTGAGAGTAAGTACTGTAAATGGCACAGAATAGTTATATTTGTTGCAGGATTAAATTAATTGATGCATTTTAAAGAGGGGGCTGGTAGATCTAAGAAGTGTGATGGATGTCTAAAGATCTTTTTTGAATCACTCTCTCCCATTTGCCTCCCCCCCTTTTTTTTAAAAAAAATAGATACAATCTTAAGGTCGCGTAAAATTGAAAACTGGAAATAAAAGACACTTTAGTGTGTACAAACRCACTTTACAAACATACGAGATGAGTTAATCTGTGAATTAACATCAAATAGTTTGAGAAACTAAACTGTTGATGAAGTTATCTTGTAAATACAACTTACTCTAGGAAACGATCACCCTCTGATKCATATTACATATTCTGTAATGACTAAGGAAAAAGAAAAAAGTATAAATGTTGAACAGTCACTTAGTAAGAGGGTTACAAAGCAGAATGGCAATAAAGCTAAGAAATTTTTAAGCAGCTCCCCTAGTTTCATACTCTGTGAAACCATTGCAACTAACAGGRAGTACTCTTAGAGGACTGATTTAGTATAGGCAGATGACTCACTATATTTTTTCAYAGAGAAAGTAGAGGGTCAGAGATAGCTAAGAGAAAGCCATAAAGACAGTTTGGAAGTTCAGAGTTCATAATTCTGTCTCCTCAACAGTGAAACACTCCATGCTGCTTCCACAGAAGTAGGTAAAGCTTTCCTATTTCAGAGGAATTATTTGGTATATATTTGCTTTGGCATACCAGTGCTGCAGCTTAAACTGCTAAATGTATTTTTAATTAAATGTACATACACTGCTACCTCCAGTGTCTTTAYGATCTCCTGCAGTTGCATTCCAAGCTATTCCAATGGAAACTCACCACTTCTGCCAAACCTCTAATAAACTAAGCTCCTGCCAATTATTTCTAACAGCTTACCAAGAAAATTTGCACTGGGTTTCTCTACAACTTCATCCCCTACAAATTCCTGCAATTATTCATCTTTGACACAAACTGTATGCAGTTAAGAAATGTAGAAACAACATATGAGTAGTTAGTAATACACAGACTAGAAAGCAAACACTTTAAGATAACTTAGACACAAATGCGCATGAGATTTTCCCATGTCTTKCTTAGACTGTTTAAAACTACAGGAAGCAATTTTGGAGACTGAAATGAAGGTCTCTGATCTATCACTGGGAATAATTACTTTGGGACAATTGTGTGGCTCTTGCCTCTGCCTGTTCACCCTGTCCCTTGTGCAAGGGCAGGTAAACTGTTCATCTAGCAGCCCGTGAAACATCACAGATTGCAGCCTGTGTGCTAATGAAAACACTGAAATTGTTATTTTAACTGAACAATCTACATTGTAAACTGTAGTGAGATTTATTTACTTCTATGTTAACAGYCAAAATAAGGCAGGAAACACTAAAGATAGGGTCGAGTGGACAATTAGAGGGAGGAACCACTATGGTTATCCAAAAAGGAAAGCTATTCAGAGTCTTGAATCAATGCCTATAGATAGTGGAGATGAAGGCTTTGCCCTCAAATACAACACTTTAGACAACTCAGATTTACTATTAAAAATGCAAACGTTTTGTCCCAGGAAGAAAATTAAAGATGTTTAGAATCTAAAAAAAATTGTAGCTAATGTTTAAGGGAGATATAACTTTGGCAGAGAGCAATGGAAGAACATAGACTTGAAAACAAAGTCATAAGTCCTCAGCTCATCATGTAAAAGAAATACAGGTAGCAGAACTAAAGTATTTCAATATTCTATTGTATTTTRTTGACATTTTTATTACATAAAATTCATATGATCTCAGTAGTAGCACTGAGATCTCACACTATTTGTAAAAACTAAGAGGACTGCTGCGAGTATATGAGCAACACTCTCTCAGTGCGTGATTTATTTATTCCTATGACAAACGCTGCTGTGACATTTGTGCTTACTTCTTTAAACATTTATACCCATGATTTAAACATTTATATTCATTTCTACATACTTGTTCTTAAATGTTTAACTGTCCCAAACAATCTTCTGTAAGGCGCTTTTGGAACAAGGAGGTGACTGGTTCCGTGGGTCAGAGATGCCCAGCCAGTGAGCCCACTCCCCCGGAGCTCATGAGCCCTTCAAACCTGCTGGAGTCCTGTGCCCATGGTACTTGACAGGCACCGAGGCTGTGCTGGAATGGTAGGCACCATTGATGCCTAAGTTCAAACAGCAGAGAAGCAAGCACTTCCCTTGACTCTTTAAGGTACACCCTACATGTGCGATGGCTCTCAGACCTACAAAGCACAGGGCTTTATAGAATCAAGAAACTGGCAGGCTCTACCATTTTATTTGCAATGACATCTGTCTGTCCTGCAGCGTGTGTATGGGAGCAGCATGATACTTTAAGTGTGATAAATTATAGAAAGCAGTTGCACAAAAAAAAAAAAAAGCAAATGAACAAGGACATTTGCGTGATGCAGTTTATTACTTTTCTGAGCTGCCTGTATGTTTTTAATGGTAAATACAATACTGAGATATTATTATACATTACATACATTATTTGTGCTTGTCTGGAGCGGGCTAGAGTTTTACTTGGCCCCAAAATCTCAAATGGAACTAGCTAAATACATAATGGAATGACAGTTCCAAACTTATCAAAGTACAAAAAGGAAATAAAGATAGAAATAAAAAATAATTGTCAAAATTATTTTGGTTTTAATAATTTAAGCTGCAACTAATAACAAAGTGAAGGGAAAAAAGTGCTAGAAGAAGGGGCACTGCCAAGATAAAACGTAATGGTGTTTTTAAGCCCATGGTCATCTTCATTATCTTGTGCTGTGAAGAGCTTGGCTTGCCAAGTTGAGGTTAATAAGTGCAATAAGTGAGGCAACGTCCTCACTGCTCCCGTTTTCTCAGCAAACAGATGATAAATAGTAATTATGATATGCCGATACTCTGAGTGCATCTTTTTTTAGATCCTATATCCTACGTAAACTGATTTTGTTCTTACAATAGAATTTTCAAGAAATCAGTCTGTCAGCATAATATGGCCTTGTTATTGTAGCATCTTGGCTTCTAACCAACTTTACTGCATTTCCCTATTTTAGAAAGACTGAGGTATATAAGTAACATCAACTTTATGTTAAATAAAGAGCTATGTAGAGGAGCCTAACCTTCAATGGAAGGCAAAAGACATGTAAAACTCAAAATCACTTTTTAGAATGTCATTGAGACTCCTCTGCCTTTTTAAAGATAGGATCTGAAGTAGTTTATCAGTAATCATGCAAGCAAAGTAAGAATTGTGAGGTGGTGTTTGGGGGGGGGGGAGGTCCTAATTCTTTGTTTCAAGTTAGTGCTGCCACTATGGGTCATTCTTCTTCCCTTTCAAGGCAAACATACCTAAGGTAAATACAGTCAGGTAGAACTTAGCATTTATACAAGGGAAGACATGCTGTCTAAGGCTAACCTTTCATTTTGGTCTTACCAAGTGGCCAATGACACTCAGAAGTTGGAAATGGAAATTCTTTATCCTCTCCTGCTGTTGCTATAACTGGTAAGAAGCAGGTGCACTGTGGGAGAGATCAGGGCCCTGATCAAGTATATCCTGCACATTCAAAACTCCCCGGTTTTGGTAATACTTAGGCCATGTTTTCCTTCTCCTTTTGAGGAATGCAATAACTACTTTCTATTACTTGAAAGAATAAGTGTTGAAAAATGCATTCATTGATGTACACCCCCCCCCCAAAAAAAAAAGAAAAAAAATTTTCTTTGTCTACAACACAAGAAGTTCAAAAACTTCTCTTTCAACTATTTTTTAAACATTTGAAGTTTGGCAATGAGGTCAATGCACTTAAAGGAAAATACTGAAATGTTACATCTGCTGTTTCAAAGAGGGTCATTTCCATGTTGATTAGAGTTTTTTTTTTTTTTTTAATGTAGGTTACAAACCTGAAGAAAATGAATCAACACTACTTACCAACAGAAACTGATTGGGACCCCTCAAAAGCTAGCATCACAAGCTACTTTATTTCAAATATGATCTTTGATAAGACAAAGATAAGACATCTGCTTGAAGCTTGCCCTCCTCATTTTGCAGCTCTGTATGCCTGAATAAATAGAAGCTATGCATTAAACACAATCAAGAGCCTATTCCAAAAATGGGTGTTTGCACCGACGTGAGATTTGGGTGGAATTACATGTCTAAGTTAAAATACATCCAACACCCATCTACTCACACCCTGAAAGTGTTCATTTAGTTATTTACTGGCATTTAATATTTCAGTTTGGACTCAGTCCGATAGATATCCCATGAATACACCTAAACAGTACAGCTCTACAGCATGTACAATTGTTGCTATTTTTTAGAATTTAATGTAGCTGGAAGAGATGTATTTCTATATTACCTGGTTACATAAGATAGTCTCCAGCTGCAGACCTCAAAGTAAAGTACCCTCCTCTGCTCACAGAGGCTTCACTTAGAAGGCCAGGTTTCCTTGAACATCCTATCACACTGTCTGATAGCCTACAAGCTTCCTAGGCATGTTTTTGCCACTCCTCCTTCTGAAGGTGTGCTACCACGAAGAACAAAGAGAGGGAAAAGTGATTCAGGACACTCATTTAGGAGGGATACATAGCTGTTTATGCAGCCCATCCAATAACAGTATGATGTGAAAGACTGAAATAGAATTTAAAGGATGAACCCAACATTTCTTCTTTAACCCAAATTCCCTGGTTACAAGATTACATCAGCAAATGGATGTTGAGTCTATCCCTGTGGCCTAACAGATCACTGAGCCTCTTCTGCAGAGAAGGGAATTGAATCAGATGATCTGATCGCTAGGACTTCCCATAAAAAGGACAGCAGCACCACATTACCAGTCCTTGATTATACTATAGAAAAAAAGCACAAGCCTTACATCATATTCAGGAGCAAAGCAGTAGATACCTTTCAAGAGAAGGTTTCTAAGACTCATCCTCTAASCACCACAACAAGGCAGAACTTACCCTTCCACACTGCCATCAGCATTTCCATATAGGCTAGTCGGATGAAAGAGCAGCTTATTTTTTGGAATGCCAATTAATCGTAGAACCACTCCCACCCCCTACATTGCGTAGGGCTCCTGAGAGCAGGTTGCCTGTTCTTACAAGCCAGCTACCTATAGAATTGATGTTGTACCACCCAGTACAGCTTGTGTCTCTTTTTGACACTTTCACAGAAGATCTGGAGATAACAGATTTTTATTGCTAGGCAGCCATAAGCAGACACACTTGTACACATAAGACTTCTCAAAAGACTATAGTGGCATACCTTTGTTCAGTTCACATACCTTCAGTCATTTGTATCCAGAATTACAAGTGATGATTTCCAGAACTGTAAATCCTGAGACTAAGAAGCAAGAGTTTCTGCGTGCATCCATTATTACTGCATTATTTTACAATATGAAATCCAACCCTGATGTTATTAGATTCTGTCCCTTGCCTCCCATCCTTCCTTCAGAGTGGGAGTGAGAGAGAGCAAGAGAGTAATTAAAAAAAAAAAAAAAAGACTAGAAATCAGAAGCATAACATCTCCCTCAGTTAACTTTATGGATTTATACTTTATCAAGCATAGAAATACTTCTTGAAATTCAGCCAACATTTGTAATCCAAACTCATGTTCTAACTCAATTTTACTTAAAAGTTCTAACTGCAGGGGTTGAGTTTTTTCCTCTTCTACATGTTAAGAAGTCACCTGCTATACGCTTGCTGTGTCAGACTAACTTTGCTGAGCTATTGAGTTCCATTACGCACATTAAAAAAAAAAGTATAATATCACCTCATAAAACACTTCCAAGCTTCATCATCTCAGTAAAGATATGACAAGGCTGTTTATCAGTAGGTAATAAGACAGATAATTTAACTGTACAAGCTCTAATTGGTCTAATTCACTAACTGACCTCTCACCACTTGATTCACTAGTACAATTGAGCTCTGATAAAGCCTTTAATTGTAAATTGCACACAGCTGTGAGCTGCTTCTCACGCTGGCACAAAAACACTATCATCGACTGTTTCATCTCTGCGACCTGCTAATTTGGAGCATATGTAACTGTTTTTAATGCTGAAGGCTTGACATACCACAAACAGCAGATGTTGCAGCTGCCCCTGAGACGCTTTATTTAATTCAATTACGTCTTTTGGAGATATGTAAAAAAGCTAGGCGAGATGAGAGAGGGCAGGAGAATGTTAAAAATGGAGCCCCTGGTTGAGGCCCAGGTGGCTCGATAGGCAAATGATTGGGTGAATGTCTAAATGATCTTTTTAATTGAGTAGACTGACGGCTAATCAGGGTCATGAAGTGTTATCACACTGATGAGCTGAGTGGAGCCCTGGGCTGCTCTGCAATTAATGCTGCTTTTGTGAAGGGAGAAAAAAGGAAGATAATGTATACCATCTGGCAATTGTTTATGATAAAAGCAGCAGTTTGCTACAAATTCAAGTTAAATGCTATTCATAACATTATTTCTTCTACTGCTGTGGAGGGCAAGGACACAGAGCCTAGGCCTTTGTCTGACTTTTTCATTCTCTTTCAACAAGCAAAACATTCATTTGCTTCCACGTGTGTTGTTATTAATTATTCGCCTGCTTGCTAATGTATAGCCCAAATGATGCTCTCTTTGAAATGCCATGAACAAGTCCAGCAATCTACATTTTGGGTGCTTCATGCCAAAGCATCCGATTAGAGGAAAACAAAGCAAGGGTCTCGACTTGTAGCTAAAAGCCGAGGAAAAAAAGTCAGTTGTTTTGTYGGTGGTGGGTTTCCCCTCCCTCACTCGCTTCTTTGGCAGATACAGTTAAAGGTTCAGAAAAGAATATGTTTTTGAGAAGGAGGGGGACAACTGAAGGCTGTGACAGTGAACACCTAYGCACAGGGTTTTCTCTCAGCATAAGGAGGCTCGGTTTTACAAAAGAGAAAAGCAGTCAGTGATCCAAGGRCATTCTTGGGACTTGACAAAGTATGGAGAAGTAGACAAATACTAATAGCAAAATAGCAGTGAACTAAAAGCTCGCATCCCTGTAAGTGGAATAATATTCTGCTCTTGGGTACAGGGACTTGATGAGTGAAAAAAATAATCCTGTCAGCTACTCTTTAGGTTTTAAATAAGTTGCAAGCTGGAAATAGGACTGCTGGTGAGCTGCTTAAAAAGGATACATAGTAGTCAAGATAAAGGTCATCTAAGAGTATATAGCATCAGTTCTTACAAATACCCAGAGCCGAGAACATGAAGCCTTGGTTTAGAGCTTTTAGTTAGATGACACCTTCCAAACATCCTTGTCAAGAATTTATTTATTGCTTAGARATTACTTCTGAGAATCAGGAGGTTCAGATTCCCTCCCAGCGGTGCCACTGATAYATTGTATGTCATTAAGCAAGTCATATAAATTGTATATGCTTTATCTAACAGAGATTTTAAAAGTATTTTTTTAAAAAAACAAAATTCAAATTTCTGTTTGAAATTCTGTTTGACTTCTCTATGCTTTAAAAAGCAAAGGAATAGCAATGGAGGCTCTGGCYCTGTCAGAGAAAATGGAATGCAATAGACATTGTAAGTTTCCTTAAATCTTGGCAGTTTTGAATGTACATTTTTTTAATTAATACTTGAACTGTGTTTTATACCTTTTTACCTTTGGGTTGAGTTTAAACATTTTTATCACGTATATTTTCAAGATGTTGCTGGACAGTAGTCTAGTAAAAGGAGGCACAGCCGCAAAAACAGAGAACATCTCAGCATYAGCCTGATAACTAGATCTTAGAATTTTTGTTAGTTTTTAGGTTCTGTGGAGTACAGAGAAAAACACCATTTGTTACTATTATTTTATGTTTTTACTCTATACTTCAGGTGCCGTRTCACTGAAGTTTGCAGACATTGTGTACTTACATCAGCATATAGAAGATAAGAATATGCTGCTTTAAGGATTTTGCTCTGCACTTTTCATGTTTTAACCGTGCTTTCAGTCAAACTTCTGGTTAACAGACCTGAGCTATAAACACGGATTGCAGCATCCTTAGCACCTTCCTACCTTCTCCCCACTCTCCTTCCTGATATTGCAATACTTGGAACTGACTGGAAAACTGTTTTCTCATCCAAGGAAAGTTTTATGCAATTGTTTAAGGTTTCTTGCTCTGAACTACAAAAAACAACCCAATCATTTATTTATTTATTTATTTATTTTTAAGGAGGGGGATGGGGAAAGAGAGAGTAGGGAGAGGAGAACAGTAAAGCACAGTCCACAATAGGATTTTTTGATACCAGTGAAAAGATCCTGAGCTACAGCTGATCTAAGTGATGTGATTTACTCCACAGTGACACCACCCCAAACTGATACAGCCGTATAAGAGCATGGCAGTGCAGGGGAGCTTGCGTACTGTAGTCCTCAGCACAGCTAAACTGCCCCAGCCCGGCAGCAGGCTGACACAGTCAAGCTTCTGTACTGCTTCTACATTTGGTTAGACCGTGCTGCTTTGGGCGCTGGTGGCACCCTGTGCATGGCTGTATGCACATGACATGTACAGATGACTGTGTGTCAAGGTGTGTGTGTATTCTACATGTACACCTTGACACACAGTCAGGGTCTCCCTACATAACCCAATAAACCTTAAAATATTGATTCAAGTTCTACAGTGCAGTAGTGCRTACAAAATGAAATAAAGACGCTCTAAATGTGGACCCACCTCCAGACTCAGTTCACAGATTTAAATATCCTAAGTGAGCCATGTGAATAGTAGGTTGTACACCTGTTTTTTCCCTGACCAGAAATTCTTAACAGGTTAAAATAGGTACGTACAATCTTGTAAAAAAGGTCCAGTTTCAACAAGCTGGTATATTCTGACAAAAACAATTCAGAAGAAAACTCCCAACTGTGTCTCTTCAATGACAGCTGTTCACAAGGCTACAGCATCACTATTGTAGTGGTAGCTACAATAGTTTTATTGTACTGAATAGCTGAAGTAGAATGTTGCTCTACTTTATTTTTCAATAAGGGCAGGAAAAGAAAATACTAGGAAAAATTGCTGTTATAATAATATATTGTGACTTGTGTTGGGAAGTACTGCCTACTGAGGGTGCTTTGAGAGCACAGATAGTTGTCAGGTACCATAGCGGACAGCTACTCTAATTAAGTCTATGTAGTCAGACAGAAATGTTACTACTGACAACACACTTTAGAAGACAACTCAAAATAATACTTAAGATACTGTTTGTAGTACTTTGAAATCATTGTATTGAGCTCAGAATTATGGATGAATGCTGCTTTACTTTAGTTTAATACAGGTATCACACACTTTCTCTCAGACTAGTATTAGATACAATAAAAAAGAAACATTATTTCCAAGGTTTAATATTAAGGTTTGAGTTCTCTTCCATAACCATTCTTTCCTATTCCCTTTCTGATTTTTCAGATACAAACTAATATAAAATCTTCATACATAAAAAAGAATTTGTGGTAGCACTTCTACTTATTTTAGGAAGAGTTGAGGAATCCTGTAATTCATATGCATATTATGAGACAGCACAGAAAGTCTACTGCTTTAATTTGGTTATGTTGTGAAAAATCATTTTCAGGATGACTGGGACTGTGTGACTGACTAAATTTTCATTTTRATGGCCAATATATTGTTTCTGGTGAAGCAAATATTTTGTTTCAGCCCAAACAACGGAAAAGAGGTAAAATGACTCTATCTCCACAGCCAAGCCAGTCCCCTGGATGTGTATACCTGAATTCCAGCTTCGGGATTCAGGAGTATTTGAATATTTTATACAATTATTTAAGTAGAGGAATCTGAGAGAGCGATATCTTGAAATATTCCCTTCCAAAAATTTTGTTCACATTCCAGTTGCAATCCAAACATGAGAGTGATATTCGTACTTCTCCTCCTTCCATTGCAGTTGAATTCTCARTATTTTGATCACTGGGCTAAAATATTTTATATTAAAAATGTTCTTTTTTTTTTCCTTTACCTTCCTATTCCTAGATTCTCATCTATGACATTGTTATTATCTTACGAGTGAGTTTAAGATGTTGTCCTGCCACACAGACTCACCAATACCATCCTACACCTATTTCTTCTGRAGAGAAACACAAAAATCTCACCCAGAAAATTAAAGCGCTACACATTTTATCAACAAAAATATGAGCGCAAGCTTGCCATGTGATCATMAAGCGGTAGTGTAAATAATAAGCAAGGAGGTGCAGGACTCACCTACTCCCTCCAGACACATCATCTTCCCAGATAAAGCACAGTGATAAGGAAATGTAAGGTAGACTTACACTGCTGTCCCTCTGAACCTGATAAAGGAGGCTTAAACTTTTTGCCATGTTTTCCTCCAAATTTGCTTAGAAATGAGAACATTCAATATGAAAAGAAATGCCAAACAGTGAGGAAATGTTTATGCTATCCATTTTCAGGCATTTAACTTAGTTTGTCTGAATCATATTCTGGAAATGTCTATGTCCCTCTGTTTATTGTAAGCACCTTACTTTAGCCTACTTTCGGCTTCTAACTTGGATGCAATTCAGAACAACTACATTAGATTGCATGAGTACTTCCTATGGGGTCCAAATCCAAAAGGTAGCTTTGAAAAATCTCAATTGCTAAGTTTACATATTCATCCAATGAAATTAAATTGGGTGGAAAAAAGCCAATTATGTTTTACAATGCAGAATACAATGCTAAAATAAATCCACGAATAAAAATACCCAAATGTAAACACAGGTTGATATAACTCAGAACATTCTAATCGCTCTTGGAAACATGAGTCTAATACCGTATATATAAACTGTGTCATCGTGACAAAAAGCACCCCTGGATCCCAGACTTTTCTACTGACTTTCTGTTTTAAGTTTATGCTACAATAAAAGGGAACTATTTTCAAAGACACAGCAAACAGTGAGATGCCTAGCTCCGGTCATAGTCAGCACCTGAGATCATACTTTAAAACATGTCTAAGTAACCTGGGAAGATTTCCAAAGCCACGAAGGAGAGAGAGGCAGAATTCAATCACTGATATCTAACACTGTGGTTTTGTATCTTATGTAAGGCAGTTTAAAGATTATYCTTCTGCCAAAAAGGCTATTCCTGCCTTTCCCCTACGCTATGGCCACATGTTTTATTCTCAACCTCTTTCTTGTGTTTGTGATGGTTTGCTCACTCCTCCACAACAGTGTTGGAATTAGGAAAAAAATAAATTTTTTTTTGCAAAATTATTTTTCAGTTAATCTGTAGGCACAGAAAGGTAGGAATATGTGGAGGAAGTCAGGAATATCCCTTTCACMGCAGCAGTATGACCTTTAAATACTTTAAAGGTTAGAAGAAAGCAAAGYAGACTGCATACCTTTGGAGCTCAAAAATTCCTATACGCTTGGCACAAGTTATTTCTTCAATAGAGAGTMTATTGAGTATATATTAGGTATAATAATTGGATATTAAGCATACATATTATCTGTTAGATATACTTAGAAACTTTTGAGACATTGAAAGACAATGTGTGAAGGACACAACTAGGTGGATGCTTTGAATTTAATCATTAGAAATCAAAGTTCTCATSACAGACTTTGGCATTGCATGAAATTCCAAGGAATGTGGTTCCTAAGTCACTTAAAAAGAAGGAAGTGACATACAATCCATACAAATGACAAGACAATGAAAATACAAAGATTTATCATTATGATACAAAGTCATACTTCTTCTGATTATGCAAATGGAGTTGAAATGTTTCTGTTCACAACTTTTAAAACAAAAATTTTAATTTTTACTTCAAACTAACCTTAATTTTAGTTTTCTTCCATCTTTTTTAAAGACATTTATAAAAGAAAAAATCTCAAAGAAGTATCAAAATAAAAGTTCTCCTTTATCCCAAACAACTTTGTGACCCCTCCCTCCGCTTCTTCTCAATCAGAACTACAAGCTGATCAATGTAAAAGAATAATTTGTTTTTCCACATAACTTTAGAATAAGATCTTTTGCATAGAATACAGTATTTCAAACTACTTTCAGTGACTGAAAGCTCAGAACAAAAGAGGCATCTAAACTCTCTATGAAATTATTTTAATAAAATAAATTRTTTTGAGTCTCCATTCTCCGAAGAAAGTGTGTTTATTTGAAGTGACTGTTGTTTTAGTACCTCTGTTCTGCTTATTTTTAAATCCAAATTTTGATTTTATATAGCTAAGATGAAGCTCAGCACTACTACAAAGTAGGCACTACTTTGTTATAATTTACTAGATGGTTTGGGGAATATTTATTACTAATGACTGGGAATAAAATTTGAATCTAATAGAACATCACAGTATATAAATACAGTGTATACACTGCCAACAAGATTGCAAAGTAGCTTCTATAAGCAACTTACATGTTTAGACAGAACGGGGAAGTAAGCAATACATGGCTCGACTCTACTTATCCTAGAGTTCAAGGTACCGAGTGGTATCAAATTGTCTTTCTAGGAGGGCTGAGGTTGGATTGCAGCAGCAGAGGCCATATCTATRCACATGCAGCCAGTCTAACCCTCTTAGGAAAAGGAGTATAATCAGAGTCTCTGGGGAGGCGCTTGTCATGACCCACTGTCACAAGAGACCWCTGAGGGAGGTCAGATGAGATAAAGTCCGGCAGGGTTTACTAGTGCTGGTGCAGAGAACATGCACCCACCATTTACAGGGGGAATCCAACTCAAATCTCGCTTTTATACTATAGTATTMCTTGGCGAGAGAAAAACAGGAAACACTGAAAATCATATATGGATTTGTTTCCAGATGACAGAAGTTTAAATAAGTTCTCAGTATATACTTTGAAGCAAAACAAGTGAGCTTTTAACAAKAAACAATTTCTATCAGCCTCTCCGTATGTTTATCCCATTCAGCTTTCTGCAGSGTTAATGACAGAGGACTTGAACCATCTGCAGTGAGCCACAGTCTACCGCCCCACGAAAGGCTGCAGTGGGAGCACAGCTCTGCTCTCTGCCTTTGCCACCGGTTGGCTGGCCAACCTCCTTCTCCCCTTAGTCATCCTGCAGTTTGGGGATATACAATTTGCAAAGGTGAGAGAAAGCTCATGCTAGTGAACCCTCCTCTTCATGTGCATCCTTATGCCTAATTCATCAGGCACTTCAGAGTGTGATCAGCTCATCAACAGCCACACACTGAATTTTTTTGGCTCAAGGCTGGTGTATGCTCTTGTTTCTGTGCACAACTGTGGCTAAAAGGACCAAGTAGACCAAGTACATGTCAGTAAATGATGTGTTAACACCACCACAGTTCACTGGCAGACTGCTTCGTAGGACTTTTTTCTTCCCCTATTTGTTGGGGGACCACTTGTCCTTAGTAATAGGAACAAGAAGGAGAAAAATTGAAGTTAAAAAGAAAAAAAAAAAGATGCATTTTAAATAATTAAATGCTCTGATAAGAACTCTGTAGATAAATAACCTTTTCTGATGCACGTTTCGATATATTTAAAGTAATGAGGGATTTCCTGTGTCCTTTTCTTATTTTTTTGAAAAGTTTTGAGAACGCTATCATTGTGACTGCACACACACATGCCTTTCCCCTTTCTTCTACTCTGTTTCTCTTGCTGGCCAATACCTGCYAACTTGCTATCTGCTACTCTGACTCTCTGGGACAGACTCTCACAATCAACAGCAGGCTGAAAGTGCCGCCAAATGCACAAATACATGCACACGCATATGCATAGACAAAGACTGGTTTCCCTCACTTGTCCTTCACTTACAGATTTTAGATCTTGCATATTCCTGTAGTAGCTCAGATGTAGTCCTTAGATGGAATTTTGGAGGCTTAAACATTTAATTTGGTGACTTAGTCTCTTTCCTGTCAGGATTAGCAAATTTTAGAAGTAATTCRTTAGAAAAAAAAGGTACAGATGAGCAGTCTGGAAAAGTATTATGAAACTAATATGATTAGCACAGAAAACAATGTGTGGCTAGAAACAGAAATAAAAGTGGCCCCATTCCTGTAGAATCTTCACTCTTTGAAATACAATAAAAAACTCTGTATTTACCTTTTAGCTTTTGTAGTTCAGCAAAACACTTATCAAAACAGGCAACCAAACCTAGACCAATCACACAAAATAAAACTCAGCAAAGAAACTCCCTCCCAAAATGCCTTCCCTAACAAGGTAATGCAAACTTTACCTGTATGAATTGCATTGAGTCTTTGATTCTCAATTTCTTCTTGAAATTCTTTAGTAGATCAATATTTCCTTGGTTGCTGTTGTGGCTTTCAAACACAGCATGGCCACAGCTCTTTGGAGGAGGTCTGCTTCTATCAGGGCGCAGATCCACCTCTGGCATTCACACTTTGGCACTAATGGACCAGGGAATGTTTGAGTCATAACTACTCCTGCTTTGCTGCCTCTCTTCTCTTTGTTAATATGAAAGAGTATTTGAGACTCGGTGGAAGTGCTTATCCTTAGATGGATATGAGGTTTGCAAACCTATCTGGCCTGTCTCGATGAGAAATRTCATCTTTCATTTGTCCTCTATACTTACATATATACTGGTCATAGTCATATCTAATATATACAGTTCTCCACTTACAGGAAAAAAAAGCTCCCTCCCCAAAAAGCTCCTTTACCCCACACATATCTAGTTCCCATCATTAAGGGAACAAACAGAAAACTTGTTTTTCATTATATAATAAGACAATCAAATTCAGTAAAACTACGTGTTTTATAATTAGAATGACAGCTTTTATTTTGAACTGTTGTGTKTCACAGACTTTGATTTTCTTCTGTGCCAAATCCATTGACAAGAAAACACATCATAAAACATCTGAGATCTAACAAATAATAATGGACAACCTTTATATAAAAATCCCTTTCCACCATTTGGCACAGTTATAATTTCAAGAGGCTTGAGGTTGTTCAAGCGCCAAAAGCAGCTGAGCAGAAAATCATGGCCCTATCGACAAAAGTGTACAGGTCATTGTCAAAGTTTGGTTCCTGAAGACGGACTGGGTGATCAGAAATGCTCACTGCATTCTCAGAACTTCCACTCAAGCCACTTTGGGATTTGGGTACCAGTATATTCAGTCTGCCTTTTGGGCAACCCATGGCTTTCCATTGTGTTCGAAATCCATAGTGGACCTATGAAGATTTAATTGGTATCTTAGCTGAAAAGTTCCCTGAGGTCCAGGAAACTCGATCCTCTTGTCAATTCCAGACATGACCATGGCCCCTCGAAAACTGATGATTCACAGTACCATTTCACATTTTGGAAGGGTTCAGATTTTGGGGGGGGGGGAGAAAAAAAAAACACTTTTTAAGATGGCTGTACTCTGGAAAATGAAATAATTAGTTTCTGCCAGATTTTAATTGAGACCTTCTTTTATTGACCAGCATGGCTGAGCAGCTCCTACTATATAAGGGTTTTGTTTGTTGTCTTTATGTGTTTCTTTAAAAAGTGTAAATTATGTTATCCTATTTATGTTTTTAAAACTTTGATCATRTTTATAAGCGCAGGAATTTTCAATAAGGCATTTCTAAAGAAGATAGGTATAAGATATAAGGGTACAGAGGCCTAGCAGAACTAAAAAGAAAATCTATTGCGAGTTTTATGTCTCACAGACTTGTTGTTTCATACTTGAAATAACTTTATATAATGTTGTCTGCAGAAGATCCAAGTAGAAGCACAACTGTTTGCAAAAGTTGAGGGAAAGCATTTAAGTCCACTTGGCGTCATTTCAGTTCTTTACAAATCTATTACATGAAAAAAATCTCAGCTCCAGGGAGCTAAGCTATTGTACCTGAACTAGAAGGTCTGACCCAGATATAGATTGTACCCATTATGTATAGACCATCAACTGACAGACATTTGAAAGTGTTAGGACTACCAACAAGAATAATAAAAAAAAATCCATTGACAAGAAAACACATCATAAAACATCTGAGATCTAACAAAAAAGCTAGTGCTGGTTCATTGTGAACAGACAGTTTCAAGAGTCTTGTAGTTTTTATTTTGTTTTTAAACATCCTTAGTAGAATTCAGAAAAGCACCTCGCTCTCTCACACAGTGCTTCTTTTAWAGAAAACCTAGAAAGTTATGCAATAGCTCTGGGACATGTGATTTGGGCATTTGGAGTATCCACAACCCTCGTCAAAGTTTGGCGGGGAGGGGACGCTTGCTCTCTTTACTTTTTTAAGCAGTAAATGGAGAAGGTTGAATGGGCTGTCAGACAACGGCAGTTGTGTTTGCTGTAGATGAGCTATCACGAACATAACAGCACTGAAGCAAATGACTGCCAAATCTACAGAAGAGGGTTGAGGAGAGTGTTGGGGAGAATTGGGGGATGCAGGTGAAGGAGGAAGGGCCAGTGTTTTTCTCTTTTGACAGCAAGATTTAGAAATGAAGCTCAATCTGCAAGTTAAACCGCTTTGTAGGTTTTATATGTGCAAACCAGAGGCTCATATAATTAGCAGAATATA